>NC_072733.1:152097332-152397332 GCF_026930045.1 Uloborus diversus
TTGTATTACTTTTTTTTTAAACAGAAAAACAACACTTTAAGTACTCATTTGGAGGATAAGTGTTTTACTTCTTTAACGTCATGAAATGTTTTTAAATTCGCTCTAGAGAACCTTACAACTTCAGAATCGCACGCTATTTTCCTTAAAATAATATGTTTTACTACTTTATTTTGCTAAAATAACAGTTGGAAGTTAGGTTATTATTTTTAATTTCATATTTTACTAAAAGCAAAATTAAAATTTTTAGTTTCTAAACTAATCTCCACCACCTCTTTATTCATTATTTGGATGCAGTCCCATAGTAAATATAAGTTTGTTCTATATACTCTTTGAATTACTAGGTCAATGCTGTCTAAAAATACTTGACCTAAAAAAATTCTACCTATCGTTTCTTTTTAGATTTCAAATTGAAAAAAAAGAGACCTTACTATAGTAATTATTATTCATCAGGGAATAACGAAAACGTTTGATAAATTGATACTTGGCATAACCTTGTTTTTTACTCGATTATTCTTGATACAAATGTTTTAAATTGTATGCACTAAAAAAAAGAAAGAAAGAAAACTTTGCCTTTTATGTAATGATTTAATCTAGTTGAAACTTCTTGATGACTCATAATTCATGTCACAGTATCAAATAGATATTTATCATATCGCTCGTTTAGAAGAAGAGTGCCACAATACGAAATTTTTTATTTTCTTTTTTTTTTCGCTTAAATGCCTTCAAAGGACGTTATCTTCTTTGGGAATAAACAGATTTTTTTATTCTAATATTTACCACTGGAGAGGAGAGCAAACTTACTTTTATTAATGCAAATTGCCTGAAGAGTTCAACTTTAAACGCTTCTCCTGTAAAATTTCATTTCTTCGTACTGTGGCACTCTTCTGCCAAATGAGCGATATTCAGTACTCATGCAACTAGTGCCATTTGTGAAATGCAACAAAACTTAGTATATTTAACTTTGAGGTACTTAAAGGTTATATTTTAAAAACGTAGCATAATCAGTTTTTCTTTCACAATGGAAAATTAAAACAAAGTCATTAGAAAAATTAAAGAACGAATTACATGATGGATTCCCTCAAGATAGACCAAAAGATCCACAAAAATGTTTTGTTTTCAAACAATTCTCTGCACTACATATCCAACTCAATACATTTTATCATAATTTAATACTGAAATTTGTTTTTTTTTCTTAAATAATAACCAAACATACAAATTCATGAACATACAAATTTTACAATAAAAATGTTTTCATTAATTTAGGGTATAAACTCATGAAGTAATAAAATGGTGTTGCTGAGCAGTAGTTCTATTCTGGTTTTATAGAATTCACTCATCCTCATTTTATTTTTTTAGTTGTTACTGTGAAACTGTAATTTTGCATTCAAATGTGTTAAAAATAGCCTGGATTATCAGGGACATGGAGCTGTTTTAACCCATCGAAATATTAGTGTTGCAACTAATTAGATCCTACTACTTGAAATATTATCGTCGGTTAAAATTTTTTTAGAGCTGTAATATTATGACAAAAAATATGTCAGGAAACATTTTGTGCGGAAAGTACCGTCACGTAAAAATTAATTAATACCTAAAACACTGAAACATTATTCTGACATTGTACGAAACTGTAAAAAGTGGTGATTTTGCTTCAAACCAACAGTTTTGCATTCAGCAGTTTCTGTAGTAAACTAGCAGAAATGTCGTAAGCAGTTGCAAACTTTTGCAATTTGGTATCCAATAACGAAATACTTTCACACGGAATGCTCTAATTCCTTCAAAACGTTTCTTGTGTATTTACTTTCATTGCTATTAGAATAATATTTAAGATAATCAGAACTGAACAGAGTTTGATGAATTTCAATTTTGACTAGTTCAGAGCAAAAACTTAAGAATTTTACTGTGGAGAATCATTTATTTTGTGTGATAGTAATTGATGCTCATGGCTGCGTAAGTGTAAAGTAGCACACTGCATCTGCATCTACATATCAGTGCTGAAAAAATGTAATCAAAAGGGTCTTTTTATGGCGCCAAAAATGAAGATTATGCCAACTAGCAATGTCAAATTCCTAGTATGACAAAATGTTTGAATTGTGATCAATTATCACAAAAAGAAAACAGTAGTCAAGTTCAAATAGATTTGTATATTATTTGATAAACACCACCATTGTAATAGGTGTTGTTAAAAAGTTTACGGTTTTTGACAAATAGTCTTTAGCCGCACATTGACTGTTTAGTATATTTAATGACGAATTGCAACAAATTGCTCATATTTTCTAGCATGACTGTTTGAAGTCGCGATTTTTTGTTTGTAGTTAATGAAAAACACTAAGAGCTTACTCATTCGGTAAAGATTCTAGAGGAACTTCACAGGTTTTGACATCAACATCAGTAACTTTTGCATCGAATACTAAACTTTGGACAAGATCTTTGTCACCTAAAGAAATCAAAATATGATTCAGACAAAAAATATAAATAAACTTTCGGCCAAATTTAAGCAAAAGAAAAAAATAGTGCCTAAACACTCTCGAAAACTTTGTCTAATTTCAAAATATATAACATGAAATAAAGACAAGCTAAACTGCAAACTGTAAATATAAGTTACTACTATATCACTCCGATATAGTTAGCGGCAGATACGCCTGTACAACCAACCTGTTTCTCTGAGATTTACATGTAAGTTCCTTTATAAAGTCCAACAATAGCTCTTATTGCCATCGTTACCTCTAAAAGGCTGCCCGAGTCACAATATTGTTTTTACAACTGGACAGTTTCGTTTGAATAGCGCTTTGACACGAGTTTTCCCACTTTAAATCTTACCTAACCTAACTGCGCATCTTGTGTGTGTGTGTGTGTGTGTGTGTGTGTGTGTGTGTGTGTGTGTGTGTGTGTGTGTGCGTGCGTGTGTGCGTGCGTGTATGCGCATAGCGCGCTTACCCTTGCCTCACTGTCAACGAAATTTAAATCATCTCACACCTAACTACTCTCTTGCCGAGTTTCTTGGTTGCAGCTCAATTTATTCTTTATGCATTACATCTTTTATTGACAAAGTGTTATTTCAATCTTTGAAGACAGTTCAGTTTTCGCAACTTAATCACTCTCAACACATCAGATTTTGAGCTCAAAATTTAAGTTTAAGCATTAGAAAACATTTATTGAGATTCAATAATTACGCTAAAAAATAGCTGTTGGTAACTCAAAGTCTAAAGCTCTTCCAATCAGCGTTTTTTGAACTACATCTTCAAAACCTTTTTTTCTAGAGATATACTGCCAAAAAGAATGTTGGGACACTTATTTTTTTCTTTATACTTTGAATTTTGATATGTACTATCATCCCTTAAAGTTTTGCCCAAGAATTTAGAAACACCCTGTATATACCAGATGCACAGGTATGAAATGCAGATTTTTTTTTCCTTTAAAAAGATGTTGAACTCTTAAGAGGGAAAAAAAACTGCAAAAATCAAAATATCGTCACTGCAGAACATCAGTAGACTTTCTTACTGTTGTTTTCAAACTTCAATGTCTTACTGTTGCTCTGTGGCAACGATATGCTCCATAGCTTGTAACAGATTTTCTCCATCTTGATATTGTCCATACATTTTCTTCATCCTCTTTTTCTTAATTTGAGAATACCACTCTAGTAAAAAAAAAACCCTCCTCTTTTGATGCGAACTGTCAACCTGAGCTATTTTTTCACATCTTCGTACAAGCAATAGCGTTGCTCAGCAAGTGCCCAAAATTACCACCTTTGAGACCCCAAAGCCATCGTTCACGCGTACTTGCAATAGAGTATGTTCAAGTTCATCATAATTTTTTTAAGTAATCTGTGATTCGGCAACAGTTTTCTTTAAATGAATGCAAAGACATTACTGCTGTCCGCGAATGCTCTTTGTTCGGTATAATGTCGACATTTTGAACGCAACTGGACAAGACTATGTACACGCTTTAACAATATATCACTCACTATCTGTGTTTTTATCACTTGTTGATAACACAACAAAATGGTGCAATGTCTTTGTAGCACAAACTTCATTAGTGCAGCATCTCTTGCCTAAAATACGTATTATATGAAAAATATACCGTTTTTGTCATGAGTCACACTGAACGATTGCAGGTAAATGTTGCAGATTTGAGAACAACCCCTTACTATTTGTCGCCTATGCAAGAATTAATGAAATTCGGCGCATTTGTTTGCTGATATCTTTTTTTAAGACATTGAACTTGTATTTTATTATGAATTGGGGGATATACTTGTCTTTTATTTATTTATCAAGGTTATTTATTGCTATCTTTCACGCATGCACAGTGAAAATGTTATTGCTTTAAACGTTCATATTTCATAAAATTTTCACCATTTTAATTTCGAATTTTAGTATTATGTTTCTTTTGTATGCTGTCACATATTCTGAAAGTTTGGTAAAAGGTGATGGAAAACTCTTGGTGTTATGAGCCTACGCCCTAATAGTACCTTTGCTTTAAAACACTATGCCGCACCCATAGCAGGTGTGTTGTCATGGTGTGCTATCGTATATGATACATTGTCACTTCTAATACTGATCTACAACTCCATGACAACCACACGGTACGGTTGTGGCATGCTTCAGATACATGCGTTGGCCCTCATGGCGATACTTCTAGGAGAGTCATTTTGCAACAGGACAATGCCCGGTCAAACACAGTAAGAGTGTTAGACGACTACCTCGTCCAGATTATTACGTTATCGGACTGCTTGATCCCCAGATTTGTCACAGATCGAGCATATCCGGATCACTTTGGCTGTTTATAAGCTGGAAAGAGTAAGGTTTTGATTGAATTAGTGGCGACTTTAGAGTATAAGTAAACTTGGAAGGAGATGACGCAATACACCGTATGATATTTTAAAGCCTAAGTACATGCTTGTATGTATCGCCTCGTGCATTCGTGCCAGAAGTGTTCCAACAGAGTACTAAAACTTCCATTTAAGATTTTTCTTGTAAAAAATTATCATTTTGCTCTCATTTTGAAATCACTTTCTCATATTAATGTTGTCCTAACGAATTTAAAACTTCAATTCATTCGGACAACTTGTTGGTGTGTACATTTCTTAGTTATATTGTGTATTAAAAAATTGTACATTAAAATCTTAAATTCGCTGCTCTAGATGCAATAAGTTACATCAATCTCGGTTCAATATTCAATGCTTGGAAGTGCAGAATATTTGATGCTTATTGCACACAAATACTATTGCGCGTACACAAATATATATGCATTTAAAAATAACAAACAAAGATTGTATCGAAATTGTTTGAAGATCAATTTGAGATAATGAACAATGTCAACTAAATGATAAAGATGCTTTAATTAAAGATGGATGAAATATGCTACGAAAAGGACTTACAAAGCATTTCAAAAAACTTCTGTGGTTCTTTTGATGACGACCGCCACTTAAAGTTTTGTGTTGTTTCAGTTTCATTGATGAATTTCCTAACCACATCTTCGGGGCTAACATAAAGATCCGTGTCTTTTTTGTTAAATTCACAATACACCCTAAAAATATATACAGATTCATATAAAATAAATTAAGCTGATGGAAAATCGAAAAATTCTTGTTGCCACATTGAATATTACAAAGGGGAAAAAAATATGTTATATATGTTCAGAGGATTAAAAAAAGCCATTCCATTTAAAATCAGGCAGCCGCTCTGAAAAGTTTCATATGACAACCGCATATGTTTTTCGAAAATAAAAGATTCCAAAAGTATTTTGAAAGACCTTTTTCCTCCAATTACAGCCATTTCGAATTCTGCATATAATCGCTTATTTTGAAAAAAAAAAAAAAATAGCAAAATGCCCTATTTAAAAGGGACTGTTTCAAAAGTATTTCACCTATTGCATTTATTTTTTTTCTCTTATAAAAAGGAGAGTCGGCATATCATTTAGACATTAGTTTTGAAAACTTAGTTCGCATTATTGGGTGGAAAAAAATCTTTTGATGTGAGAAAAAAAGTATTTTTACAGATTTTAGGATTTTTTTTTTGTGTATGAAAGATTTTGTTTTACTAATCAAAGATGGAAATATGAAGATAATTTTAAAGAGTCATAATATTTTATTGTAATCCTTAGTTACATACAGCCTTGAAAATCAAACTTGATCTGAAAATTTTCAAAAATTGCGATTTTTGAAGGAGAATTTCTCAAACCTCCTATTTTTTTAAAAACCTAAAAATAGGTTAATTTTAACTCTTTTTATTGATTGACAAGTTGATATCCACCAAATTGTGATGTGCTTTGAGCTGTCTTATTGTCCCTTTTTTTGTTTTTGTTATCAAGGAACGTGTGGTCCGAAAACATCGTCATTTGCTTCATAGGCTTAAAAATAGTTTGGATTTTTTCTACACTTTAGAAGCGAAGTAATATGTCGAGGGCAATTAAATTTCGAATTCTTCACATTTGTCGTTATCGTGGTTGCGTTTTTTTTTCATCTGCATTAGCTTGACTCTAAGCTATAATATTTTCGGTCAACAAATATACAGGGTGTTCCATTTTAATCTGCAAAGACCTCTATTTTAGCAACCGTTAGTCTTAGACGCTAGATGCCTTCCAAGCACAAAAATATCAAAATCAGGTGCAGGGTTAAGATACTGAAAGTTAAAAGCAAAAATAAAAAGTCAAAAAAATACAAAATTTAACTTTTTATACGGGCTCCAGGTCCCCTAACTTATGTTTAGGGAAATAATTTCCATTGAAAAACAATTGCAACACGAAAAGTTTGAAACTAGTATGTCCAATATTCACCGAGATATGAAACGCAGCGTTTTGTGACTTACACCATTTTACACTTGCCGTCAATAACACCTTTTTGGGGGGAAATATAGCAAGTTAACAAGTGTATTAAATTATATGTGTGCAGAGTGTGGTTTTTTTAAATTGTTTGAGGTTTTCCAGTGTGTTTTTGCGTATCACGGCATAAATATTGCAGGAATTTTTGAATAGCAATAAAAAAATATAAATAGTCTGTTTTTTTTTTACATTGACAACCTGTCATTCTTCTAAAAGCGCGATAAGATCCAATCTTATCTTCAGTATGGTTCCTTTAGAACTTTGAACTGGAATATCTCCTTGAGTTTTGTTCGCAGAAATGTCAAGTTCTTTGCATCAGTAATAGTTTTCAATGGAAATTATTTCTCTAAACATAAGTTAGGAGACCTAGGGTACGTATAAAAAGTTAAATTTTGTATTTTTGACTTTTTTTTTTGCTTTAAACTGGCAAGATCTTGGTTCCACATCTGACTTTGAACATTTTTGCAATTGGAAGTGTGCATCTAGGACTAACGGTTGTGAAAATAGAGGTTTTGCAGGTTAAAACGGAACCCCCTGTGTAATTTTTACATACAAATCTACTCCAGGAAATTCAAAAAAAAAAAAAAAAAATAAATAAATAAATAAATAAATAAATAAAAATAAAAATAATAAAAAAAGGCTTTGTCATCACTAATTCTTAGGATCACTATCTTATTTGTAACTTTCGGTTGAGTTCAAAATGTTAATGGAATTTTTCCAGAAATAGAACAATCCTTTCTGAGGTAAAAATCAACAGAAATTTTACGAATTACAAAAATATTGCTCGCTTTAAGCGGGGTTTATTCGTTAAATGGAAGTTATGTTCCCAAAAGACATAGCATTGTACCATCCAAATGTTTTTGATTTCCTTCCTAAATCCAAGTTATCGTTAAATCAGGGCTTGTTATAGGCGAGTTCGACTTACTAACTTAAAACCAAATCCCACCTATCATTCAAAAATATTAACAACCCAACTGTTTGATGACGGAGGTTATTAAATGAAGAAGGTTTTACAAGGAACGTACCTAATCGCCAATCGCCAAAGTCTTCAAAAATATCTTAACAGTAACGTATATAAAGAATAAAGTCTGCTGGTTATGAATAGAAAATCTCTTCTATAAGTCTGCAAGAGTTCTGAATCATACAAGTAGACGAACCAGATCATCTTCTGAAGCAGTTAAGCATATAAAAGTGATTGAGGTTTTAACTGCTTCTAATGTAATACAATATTATTGTATCTATTAGGCATTAAAATACAGTAATTTCAATTAATAAAATTACTGGACGTTTTTTTTCATTTTAAATGCCAATTATGACGATACGTTCAATTTCAGAAAACAATAAACAAAACCATTTAATTTGGGGGGATATCAACTTGTAAAGCAATAATTGTTTTTTAAATACGCTCATTATCAAATTTTACCAAAAAAAAAAAAGTTTTCGAAAACTCTCACTTCAATAATCGTACCGTAAACGCGGTCTACTTTGGCCCAAATTTTGAACTTATCTGAATCTTTTCTAAATAACTTTGTAACTATTCATTTTTTCAAACTGTGGGAAACTTGTTTTACACATCTAGATATCTCTTAATTTAATTTTTGAATAGTGACCAGTTAATTTCCAAATATTTTACCCTCTGTTATTGCTTTTAATTTTTGCCAATGGTTACCCTTGCGTTTGGGTTACTTTGGCCCGTAGTGGTTTTTCCTATTTAAAATCATAGCAGAACTAACTAGAGCCAAAGAAAGACGAGCGCTCATAGGGAAAGATATTTATTTGAAAGAAAAATACATTTTACAAGAAGTTCGAGTCCCGCAAAATTATTTTAAGGATTTTTTTTAAAAATGTGTGTGCATACGTAGTTATTATCTGAGAAATTACCAACGGAGAACCGTCATATTTTCATCAGTTTTGGAGGTTGAGTAATTTTACGTATATAACTCTATTCGTAAAACAAAGGCAACTAAATTTTCGGTCACTTCCAAAGCTTTCTGGCACATTCCATGCTCTCAACCTTCGCTCCTTCTTCTCTCGCATGAACAGCTATCTTTGGAACCTTGAGCTCATTCCATTCTACAATAATACATTTCGTAAACTTTCCAACAAATTTAACAATATTTGTAAGAAGTACATGTAACTAGGTAAACCTTTTTCTAAACCTCCTGCAACTTTTAATTACTCTTAATCTTCCATAATGAAAGCCATATGTAACTGAGCCATGATGAATTGAGTCCGTAATCGCTCTCTTTTTCCGTTGCCGAGAATTCCAGGTTATTTCTTGTGTTTTTCCTGTTTAGAATATTAGTTTTGGCTATTAAACTGGGCCAAAGTAGGTCGTAATTTTTAGATTAAAAGATATATGCTATCATTGTCAATTTTTTTTTTAAATCTAAACAGAAATGAGAAGTACAATTATATTACGGCATAGAGTATAAATAGTGCTCTTAAATAGGTACTTAAAAACCTCTTAGCATATGTAGAACTGCTTCTGCATGGAGAAGTTTGAGAAGTTATGAAGGCATATATTAGCACAAAGAACTTATAACCACTAGTGTTACTTCTTAAGCAGAGCTATAAAGCTGCTTCGCATACATAATTGAGTGCTTGGGGATGCTCTCTAATGGAATCTGTAAAAATAAGTTGGAAAAAGTGCGCCCTGAAGGTTGACAGAGAGTTTTTTTCCCTCCATTTGGGCCAATGAAATACCCTAGGGCCAAAGTAACCCGCGTTTACGGTAATGTTTAAAAAATTTCAAAGTTTATTTTTCAAAGCTGTATGCATCCAAAAATGCCTTTAATAAGGCGATAAACTTCCATCTGAGTTCAGTAAAAAAAAAAGCGCTTTTCATAAGAAAAACGAACGCAGTTTTTTCACCTAAAAAGATCCTTTTCTTTGTCAATGAAGCCAACTACATTTTTGAAAAGTATGTCAAAATGCTATACCGATCCTTATTATGTAATGTATAGAAAAGGGTAGTTCGAATAGATAAAATACATTTGAAACTGTTTCCATTTCAAATAGAATGTTTGCAGGATTTTGTAAAATGGCCAACTTTGTAGAATTTTTAAAGGATGTAAATTGAAGAAAATTTTTAAAAGTATTTTTGCTGTATTTTGTATGTCTATTTGTTATTTTATTATTCTACTGTAATTTTAAAAAAAAGTGTGATGGTCATTGACACTCCATGCTCTAGCTGAATTGGAATGATTCTAAATATAGAAATGTATTTATTTTTACAAGCTGTCATATGATAAACTACAGTAAAGTTTGATTTTGTAATTAGACTTAAAATATGTTATTTAATTTTAACCACACTGTATGTCTTTCTAGCTTGCTCTGGAGCAGCATTGACGAAAAGTGCAGAAATAGTTTTCTGAATAGGCTCTTGTATAAAAAAAAAATCTTTTGCATTGAAAAAAATCATTTTAATTAGGAAAACAAAACACTTTTTCATGCTACGCTTACATAACTTAAAACAAAATTTATTCTACTTGCTGCAAAATATATATAAAACAAAATTCTACTAGACAACTTGAAAACTTTCATGACTAAGCAGTTTGCTTCTTTACAATGTCAAATCATTTATACTTTATACCCATTTTCTGTAGAACCAATTTAAGTCTTTCATATATTTCTGTCACAAATGAAAAAGTTAAAAATGCTTTGTGCTAAAAACAAAAGCCTCAAATAACTAATTCAAATGGGCCGTGGTAGCCCGATCGGTAGAGTGTCGGACTCGGGGCCGGAGGGTCCTGAGTTCGAACCTCGATGGTCGAAGATCCACCGTCGTCATTAAAGGGGACTGGGCGACGTTAAATATGCTCGTGGTCTCAATGTCCTCCAAGTGAAGCGATACCTCTGGGGGTGCTAGCACCAGGTAGCTCTTAGGTCCTGTTCTAGTTCTAAATCCTCATTAACTGTTCAGTCCGGTGATGGTGCTGCCATCTATCGGTATAATAAATAATGGAGGCAAGGCACTTAGTACGCAGTCCTCGACATAAATACAGTTGTAGTCAATTGTGACTCTGAATAGGAATAGGAAATAAATAGAAAAATAATTCCATTAAATCAAATGCTTAGAACATTTGAGGAACTGTATACATAAATACACATTGCAAAAAAAAAAAAAAAAAAAAAAGAGAGAGAAAAGAAAGAAAAACTCTTACCAATCTGGGTGCACTCTCCAATTGTATCCCCGAAAATATTTCTGTACTAAAGAAAAAAGAGACGATAAGAAAATCCAGTCAATATCTTTATGAAAAATAAAATTGTTACATTATTATGTTTATGATAATTATGACACTCTAGAAGTTTTGTAAACGATACTTTGAAACAGACCGGGATATTTAGAGACATGATTGATTGATCACTAAATTTACTTTACAAATGTTTTTCCCGTGTTGTAGCTAAGAACTGTATAACAGAAGTTTTTAGCTTTTCATTAAAAGAATTTTTTTTTTCATGGGAGAAGGGGAGCGTTATAGTATTACGAATAGCGCGAACGACTAAAATAAACCGAGTTACATTTTGATTGTGACTTGTCCTTTAATTTATTAATTTACTAGGAGTCATTCCATTTCAAATCAGGCAGGCAGGTATGAAAAGTGTTATATGACCATCACCGATTTTTTTGAAAAAAATACAGTAGTTACAACTGAGGGACATATGAAATACTCCAAAAGGATTTTGCAAGAAAATTTTTTTTTCTTCAGTTACAGCCTATTAAAATACTGCACAAAATCCGCCATTTTGGAAAAAAACAGCAAAACACTCCATTTCAAATGGACATTATTTCAAAAGTATTTAACCTATTTGAATAATTCTTTTTCTAAAAATAAATAAGGACCCATATATCCTCTAGACATCGTTTTTGAAAGTTTAGTTAGGTTTTTTGATAAAGAAAAAAAATCATTTTTGTCGCGAAAAAACTGCATTTTTACCGATTTTATGATTTTTTTTCTCCTTAAAAAAAAGTTTTTTTTACTAAACGGAGATGGCAGTCTAAAGCCCTTATATGATAGTTTCATAACATATTTTATTATAATCCTTGGATGCATACAGCCTCGGAAATAAAATTTGAAATTTTGAAAATTTTCAAAAATTAGCGATTTTGAAGTGATTTTACTCAAAAAACCCATTTTTTAAAAATCTAAAAATTGGCTCACTTGAACCCCATATAATGCTTAACAAGTGGGTAGACACCGCATCCCGTATTTTTTCCCATAAAATGTTTTATGATTTTTTGAAAGTGACCTTATCGCCCATGGCATGCATGTAAAATAAAAATGTCTAATAATTTCAGTAACTAAAATTCTGGTTATATTAATGCCTAATAACTACAATAAAGGTGCCCTTTATCAGGAACAACTAAAATCTTACTAACTTTTAATAATATATCAGTAACAAACCGCTGTTGATGACCTAGTCAATTCGTCTTTTTGTAAGACTCTGTGTGTAGCCTTTAGATAGAAGAGCCTTTGGTGATTATATTAATGACTAATAGCTACGATAATGATGTACTTTATCAGTAACAGTAAAAATCTATATATTTTTTTTATATAAATATTACTTTATTTTGTCTCCAAAGCTATGCATTCACCGTTACTTTCATATGCAGCAACGAATCATATTTTTTCTCTTTCAATTCTCTTTCTCTTCAACTCAATTACGCGACAGGGGAAACCATCAAAGGGAAGAACAATACAATGCATTTAAAACGATTAATTTTAATTTCGTGCTTTGGTTTGACATTGGCGAATGTTGTCACATAATTTTTGGATCCTACCTAGTATGATTACTTTTATACGTAAGAATATGTATACTAAATTCATACCGCAAAATTCACTTGTAGTTTAAGAATTTAAAAAGCCCACGGTTTTATGAGAGAAATAATTAATTGAACATGGTTGTAAGTTGAGGTAACCAAACAGATCTCACCAAAGGTAGCTATTATAGCCAGGGATCCGATTTCTAACAAAAGAATGTCAGGATCCCTATAGTCTTCAGAACTTATTTTAATGCTTAAGTGGCCTGAATTCGGTCAAAAATACAAAAATTTGAATGAAACAAATTAGGAAGTATGGGATCTCAGCTCCCATAACAATTAGGCGCTGATCAGCAGAAAAATATATTCATATAACGAAGTACAAAAAGACGAATTGACTGGGTCATCAGAAGCGGTTTGATACTACTACATTATTAAAAGTCAGTAAAATTTTATTTGTTGCTGATAAAGTGCACCATTATTGTAGCTATTAGGCATTAATTTCATCAGATTTTCAGTGACTGAAATTATTAGAAATTTTTATTTTACATGCATGCCATGGGCGATAAGGTCACTTTCAAAAAATCATAGAACATTTTGTGGGAAAAAATACGGGATGCGGTGTCTACCCACTTGTTAAGCATTATATGGGGTCAAATGAGCCAATTTTTAGATTTTTAAAAAATGGGTTTTTTGAGTAAAATCACTTCAAAAATCGCTAATTTTTGAAAATTTTTAAAATTTCAAATTTTATTTCCGAGGCTGTATGCATCCAAGGATTATAATAAAATATGTTATGAAACTATCATATAAGGGCTTTAGACTGCCATCTCCGTTTACTAAAAAAACTTTTTTTTCATGGAGAAAAAAAAATCATAAAATCGGTAAAAATGCAGTTTTTTCGCGACAAAAATGATTTTTTTTCTTTATCAAAAAACCTAACTAAACTTTTAAAAACGATGTCTGGAGGATATATGGGTCCTTATTTATTTTTAGAAAAAAGAATTATTCAAATAGGTTAAATACTTTTGAAATAATGTCCATTTGAAATGGAGTGTTTTGCCGGTTTTTTCCAAAATGGCGGATTTTGTGCAGAATTTTAATAGGCTATAACTGAAGAAAAAAATTTTTTCTTGCAAAATCCTTTTGGGATATTTCATATGTCCCTTAGTTGTAACTACTGTAATTTTTTCAAAAAAATCGGTGATGGTCATGTGACAGACCCTGCCTGATCTGAAATGGAATGGCTCCTAGCCAAAATATATGTACATAAGAAACAAAATAAGAGTGAGTTAGGAAGACCATTTATTTTTAACTGTTAAAAAAAAATTAAAAATTAAAAAAAAGAATAACGATAGAATATATCGATACACAAGGAGTTTTCGCATAAAGAGTAAATAGCATATCTCACTTTCATGACTATTTTGATAATATTGTTTAGTTTTATAATAAAGTCTTAACTAAGCAATTTCAGAGGAAAATTCTCAAATGTTAAAATAATTAACAATTCTTACAGTCTTCAGCTCTTCTTTTAACTTCTATTTGGCCAAACACCCTGTAACGTCCGTATGGCTCTGGCAAGGCAATAACTAATCTGGAAAGGAAGAGTAAATATATTAATGTAACCCTTTCAGGTAAGAAAACCAGACGTTATAATTCTGACAACGTGTTCGAAACATTAAAGATTCAAAAATCACTTACGAAAAAGGGGTGCCTTCAATTGGACCATAATAATATGTGTTGTTTCTAGTGACTACTCTTCGCTGAAAAAAATGAAATAATTCTAAATTAATTTCGAAATGACATCAGCGATATTATTAGCAAACATTAAGAACAAAAAAAAAAAAAAAAAAAACTGCTATTCAAATAAATGTAAACCAGTGTATTAGTTTTTTGAGCTGTGAATGGATGTTAAATCTGTTTGTTCTAAAATATTTCAATCATTAAGTTTTATCAGTACGAAGAATGCAGCATTACAAGAAAAGCTAAAGATTATATTTATGCATGTATCATACACAATAAATTTCCGATATACAGAGTGATTACAGTTACAGTTTTAAAACTACAGGTCAGAATGACTTGATATTTCTCTAAAATGATCGATAGATCGTCGGATTTTGTTCGGGGAAGGACAAAAATTGGTTCAAAATGTACCGATAGATGGCGCTGTCATTGTAATTTTTTTTTTTTTTTTTAACAACGACAAATTTATAAAGGAGAAGACAAGATTACGTACAGGTATGTATCTACAGCGAAAACAGTGATGGTGAAAAGAGAAAAAGATAAGAGAAGAGCCTTAAGAAACAAACACTTTGGCAATGCTTAACACATTGATTGTTCGATATGTCTTCCACCTAGTTCCACCACTAACTGAATGGTCATAACCACATATTCCACACTAGAACAGAAGGTATTTGTTCTAGTTCCATTAATCTGGTTCACATATCACTTGTCAGTAGTAAGCATAATTCTGCAAATTTTGGACTGACAGTGCCATCTGCAGAAACATTTTCGTACTATGTTTCTCCTTCTCCAGACAAAATCCGATGACCTTAGTATCGTTCTGGTAAAATATCAAGCCATTCATACCAGTAGTTTTAAAATTAGAGCGTTTTAAAATCACAGCTTTGATTATTATCACCTTGTGTATTATAATGAATACTCAAGAAAAATAGAAACTTTCACTTTTTTTTTGTAGGCTGCGTTTCTTATGATACAATTTTTGTAACGTCATTGTTAAAAATTTATAATTTTCGAGGTTGACGAAAACGATAAATATGAGGAACGATTTTTCTGAAGTAATATGTCTAAAGACGGCTTTCTATGTGACAGTTGTCTCAAAAGAGCTAATGGGATCATAAAAATGTTTACTAAAACTTTGGATTTTTAATTCTATTTAGTTGATCAAAAGAAATTTCAACTCACCGTTGAAATCGCAGGCAATTGAAAACTGAAGGAAAGGAGCCTGGATAATAACATTAAGCTAGAAATGATACTGGTTTGAAACTAAAATTGGAAAAATAATTCTTTTTTTTCTTGTCTTCTCCTTAGGGTGTGTTCATTTTTTTATTAACCAGATTTTTATTCCCAACACAAAATGTGCAGGAATGCAATACACTTCAGAACTTATATTTATACATAATTAGTCGGATTTTAGTCTGAACCCGTCTTTAATATGTAAAAACTCATTTAAAAGGAAAAATAAGTGCAGAACTGATCTCCAGTAAGCTCTTATAGAAACTAAATTTTGCTTATGACGCTCACAAGGTTTCACTTTAATTTCAACCTAAAAATAAAACGTTAAAATGCTGCATTACTTTTACGGAAAATTTATCAAGTTACATACAAATCGTAATTCCTCATCTGTACCAGAAGATTTTAGTTTCCGTCAAATACCGCCTGCTGGTTTATTTTTCTGACGAAGTTAAGTCCTCAATATACATCAACAGACCGAGTTGAAACGAGTACGACTGCATTTTTAAATTCGTTATTTTAGCCCAAAATTTTTAGGTCTTTCAGCTATTTAACATTAAACACCATCAAATATAAGCATAAAAATATTGCTACATTACTTACCAAGCCATCTAGATGAACTTTTACGGAGAGTGTTTGCCAACCTATACGCCGATTTATAGTATCATTTTTCATCTGAAATTAAATAATGATTATCAAAGATTTAACGAAGTATCCGTTATTACAAGTATAAAAAGAACGAAATTGCACAATAATGGTAAAAAATAACTCAATATGAGTAAGGGTGGTATTATCGGACGTAAAGGTTTTTCTATTTAATTTAACATAAAATACAAATAATCATTTATTGGACTGAAAATTCTTACACACAAAGTTTGTTTTACCAACAAGGTCATGATGGTTGTTACAAAAACCGAAAGGTATTTTAAATGCCAGAAGTGCCTAGTGGTCATGAAAGTCTATAAAACTGTTGGATGGTAATGGCATAAAATAATGGGGGCATATTTTAACTATATAATAAACATATGAGCCAAAATATGCAATCAATAAAAAAAGAAACCTGAATTCAAATAAAGATAATTGAAACACTGTAGATTTCTGTTTTAGAGATACATTATGATTTCTTTGTTGTCCAGGCAGACCATTAAAAATCGAAATTATGATTAAAGACTAGGAATGGTAAAGGCATTTTAGTACGTATATTAGGCCTCCACATAAATAAGTATTCTTTACCACTGTTATTTGCTTGTTATGTTGTTCTTCAGAAGATGAGAAATAGATACAGTAGACCCTCGTTTTACGCGGGTTTATTTTACGCGGTTCTTATTATACGCGGTTTAAGATTTGACATCTTAATTTTATTTCAGGTGGATGATATTTAGTTTTACGCTAATGCGGCAATGCAAACATTTTCCTCTCTTTCAAAATCCAAACTCCTAAAGATTGCAGATTACACGTAATAAACTACATTTTGGCGTGCTAATAACCAAACTTGGGCCCCTGGAGACATTTTATGCGATTGGTTCCAGAAGTAAAGTTATTAAACACACACAGTTCAGAACTCACTGGAAGAAGAGCTGTTAGGAGTGAAAGGAGGCCAAAACCAACGAGGCTACCGACTTTGGTGACACACAACCAAAAACGTTCATATTGAAAATTTTGAGCCATTCCTAGACAATAGAAATGATTTTTCTGATTTGTTATTGAATGAAGATTCTACGGAAACGACGCAAGTGATCATGGATGCGTTAATGCTCTGCAAAGAATTACAGAGAAAAATTCTTAATGACTGCCAAAAGACTATCATAACCAGCTCTTCTTTATAAACAGAACACGAAATTAGTTTATGTTTTCTTTTTGCATGTTGTGCACAAAAATGGATATAAGTACACATTAAACTTATGATACAATTTGACATTACTAGAATAAAGTATTTTATTTATCTACGGAATCTAACCCATATTTTAACACAAGTATTAGGTCTCAATTTACGCGGTTTCGATTTACGCGGCATTTCCGTGGAACGTAACCCCCGCGTAAAACGAGGGTCTACTGTAATTATAATAAAAGAAATTAAAAACACTTTTCTAAGGTTGCTAAGGAGCCTGTGACAAGATTTTGCACCTTTCTGGAAAATTGCCTATATATATTGATAAAAACTATGATGCCTTTCTGGCCAAAAAACTGCGTCTTGCTGTAGTCCTATCATTGATAATATGGCAAAACCACATTATAAAACATTTTAAGGGATCGCAAGTTTTGTTTGTTGAAGTGGGAAATCTGTTACAATGAAATTCATGAAATATAAACGCACTTAAAACGGAACTGAAGATTTATGTTTAAAATCGTTGAAACGGATATTTATTTGTACAGTGGACGTCGGTTAATTGTATCAATCACTTTAATGAATCATATCGCCAAAAAGAGACTAAAATCCAGATTTCTTAAATTAAGGGCTTCGTTGATCCAGCCGCTTTATGGAATCAAAACTGTTTAAAACAAAACTGATTTATTTTAAAGGTAGCCACTATATTGGCATTCACTGTAATGATATTTTTCTGCATGTGAAATACACATTCATCTTGAATTTTAAGAAAAAATCTGAATCAAACTGAGTTATAAAGTTTTAAAATCAATATTTTAGCGGATTCTGATGGCAATCACCAAATTTCTTAAGGGGTACATTCAAATTGATATTACTTAACATTTAATGTAAGAGGGAGGGTATAGCAAGAAAAAAAAAGCATTTTCTTACCTTATTCTTCAGCGTTTCATCAAAATCCTATAAAAAAAGGTATTGCAAGTTAAAGGAAATAATTAAAAGTGTATATAAATTCAAAGAAAAAAAATATCTTTTCGGAACTTAAAAGAATTAAATAAGTTTATTTTGAGCTCCTTCCTTACCCTTGGACCTAAATTATCATCATCTACAAGTTCCACTTCCGCCATGTCCACCGTACTATACCCAGGCTTTAACATGTCTTGGTACTGAAATGAATGAAAATATTTTCGTGATTTTTTGCGTGTCTCCTTCTAATAATAGCAGAAAAAAATTAATATTATTTGTGCTATGTAATAAAAAAAGGAAACAGAAAAATTTAAGCCAAATCATTCTTTTCAATAAGCAAAATCTTGATTTTAAGTGAGCAAAACTTGTTAATTTCATAATAAACAAATTTGAATTTAGTAACGAAACTGCTGCAAAAAAAGACAAACATAAAATTTCGAATAAAATATCGATAGCGTAAAAGCAAGTGCTAATTTAAGTAGACTGTTTATTTTTATTAATGTATTTCATATTTAAATATTTTTTATTCATATTTAATGATAATTTTTTTCATATTTAATTTTATTTTTATATGTTAATTAGATAATAAAACTACTGAATCACTTACTAATGGCCGGAGGTCAGGATGGTAGAGGACGAAACCATTGTTTGTTACAACGAATGAATAACCGTTAACTCCAAGCTGTGAAAACAAACTTAATTAGAAGTCAAAAAAAAAAAAAAAAAAGATATATTGCTAAAACTAAGAAAAAACTATATGTAATAAAAATTACTTCATTTACATCAGTGATAAAAAAAGTTTTGTGATAAACTAGTGCCTTGTTTAAACAGGGTTAAGGAACAAATTGTGTGTTCGCCATTTTACAATCCTAAAATCTAGCAACGAATTGCTTGCTACAATAGCAACTAAATTTCAACTACATAAGTTAAAATTACAAAACCTTACCTTATGTGGAGGTGCAAGTTTAATAATTTCTCTAATTGGTACATCTGTTCCAGCTACTCCCAGAATATTTGCTACTCTCATCTAAATTTTCAATTGAAAAAATGTTTTTTTAAATTGTTATCATGTTATGCTAAGTAAGCAATCGTAAAACTGATAAACATACCTCTTTCGTTCTTTCAATCCAGATATTCTTACTACTTCTAATCCTTTCTGTTATGTTCTGAAAGCGAGAATGTCAATGTACTTTGAAATATACTCATGGTATAAGCAGTAAATGAAAATTTTTGGCATTTCAACTTGCATAAATCATAAGACAATGATGAAAAAAAAAAAAAAAACTTCATACCGTAAAGTGGGGCTACTTGGACCCGAAATTTAATACTTTTTGCGAGTTTTAAACTGAATGCTTTGTTATACCCATAATGTGAACTGATAACCTTGTTTCTACACCCTTTCCAGACCATCCACTACCATCTAAAGCCTTTTTTAAGCAACAATTTTAACTCTTTACATATTTTTTTCTATTTTTAAAAATTGGGTTCAAGTAATCCCGCGCTGGGGCTACTTGGTCCCACTCAGCAAATCCGTTACAAAAACCTATAAAACAGGTGGTGGTATCAAGAAGGATCAATGATTTTGAAAACAAAACTCAAAACGTTCATTCTAGTGAGCAAACTATTTATATAAATTGCAATTTTTTATGTAAATTAATGTAAAATCAACGTATACATAAAAACATTTTTAAACAAACATAATTTCTCAAATAGAAATATAATCTAACTACAACTGCTGAAAATCAATTGAAATGCTCATTATTTAAACATTAGAAAGAATGAAAACTCCTCAGTTTATTGGCTTGGGTGGATTTTTGCTCTACCTCGCTACTAAATATTACAGGATACCCATGCTTGTTGTTTTGCTAACGATCTTTTAATTTCCTTTTTAGAGTTGATATACTTCAGTCAAAATGGGCTGATGCCACTCTATAAGACATTTTTCCGGAATTAATTGAATGTGGATACAATTGAAACTTTTCCTCTTAATAATCCGCATTATTTCCTACTTCAAAGGTTTCTCTTTTACTTTCGGATCCTTTTTATCCCCGGATCTGCAAATAAACGAGTATAAATAGTAACTAAACGCCTTACTTAACCTAATTTAGTGATGAACTGTGGTTTGGGGGTGTTTGAACGCTGGGTTCAAGTAGCCCCATTTTAAGGCAACCAGTGCACTTTTACTAACTTATATTAGTTACTGTGTCAATTATATAGCTATAACCTTAAAATACTGTTACTTAATTAAGATATCGAATGCAAACATAAAACTATCTTGACCTTGATAATATCAGCTGTTTCTATGAACTTACAGGTGAAAGTTTGCAGACACTAAAAACAACTGTTTAGACAACTTGCAGTCATAACCTCAATCAGAAAAAGGCGGGAATAGCACAAACTTTGTTTCATGCTCCAGCCTCTACCTAGTACTGTTACCTGTCATGGAGAAAGCTTTTTAAGTCTATACATTGAGTTTTATAGAATCAAGACAGATTTTAAACACTTTTTTCTCATGGGTTCAAGTAGCCCCTGGAGGCTCAAGTAGCCCCACTTTACGGTAGTTGATTTCATAGTAATAAAAATGTGTTCAAGAGACAGAAAAAGATAAACGTAACCTATTTCCAATTTTCAATTAAAATTTACATGATATAGAATAAGAATTATTTTATATAACAGTGTTTTAGTTCTAGTGTATGACTTAGATCAGGAAAAAACTACTTAATTCGTGTGTTAAGATATTATTTTCTGGTGATTTTAGAAAATGATGAACTAACTTGATGTTTGAGAAATTATAAAATCAACAGAAAAAAATTTTATTAAATTCAGTGGCGCAGCAGCTTATGAGGACCAAGGCCTACTAGGCCCAGATCAGTTTTCATGAGCGAGGACTCTGGTGACTAGTTAAGTGGTCAGCTTAACGTGGAAACCCCAGGGTTTAGTTCCTAAGAACGCTTGGTACTCATTTTATTGGTTAATAGAAGGAATGAAAGCCTGACAAGACCGTGCCCAGCCAGGGAATTAAACCTGGGTCTGTGGCGTGGAAGCGAAAATCGCTACCACTGAGCTTCCAGAAGAAAAAAAAAACAAACCCCTAATAAATGACATCAGGAAACCGCAAAAATCCGATCAAATCCTTTGACAATCTTACAACTTCTTTACAAAAGCAACAGCTGCGCTATAGATCCCCGGGAACTCATACCTCATGTAACTGACGGTATCACACATAGTTATGCTCTAGTGTTTCTAGGAGGGGGATTACAGCAACTGTACTAACCATCTATATCGCACATATAAAACTGATTCAATATGTTAATTTTATGCAAGCGTTAATTTCTGACACATTATTTTTGCTTATTTTATACCTTAATTTGTACTGTATACGATGGCTGAGTTTACCAGCAACTATTTGATTATAATTATTCTAGTAAGCATTTTTACTTGTGAGTTTACGGAAACAGCGTACTTTACATTTTATCCATTAAGCATATTTTTCAACAAAGCTGTTTGAAAACACTCACTGTTATCTTGAAATTTTCATCTCTTTTTGGTTTTTAAGAAAATTAAAATTACGTATTACGTATAAGTGAAATGAATTTCAGTATGAATTTTTTTGAAGCATGATGAGTTCTCAATAAAAATGAGAGACGAAAGTGTTTTTAATTTTTATTTTAAGTATTTTTTTTCCATTAAATAATAATAATAATTAAAAAAAACACTATTGTACAATTTATTTTCGAAAGATTTAGCATTTTTAAAATTTTATTTCCGAAAGATTAATTATAGTTGTAAGCCGACATTAGCTGAGAGCATTAAGGCTTAGCGTTACCAATTGATTAAACCTAGAACTAGTCGTGATGATTATTTTACAATAGACCAAACTAATAAAATTGGGGTTGTAAGTTCCCAAAATATTAATGCAGTGAAAAATAGAAGATCTGAATTGACTTTCTGTGGACACTGATACGGGCCAACTACATTTTCAACCTTTCAAATAGCCCCCGCTTGATATTTAAAACAAAAACCCATCTAAAGAAACAGTTACTTACAGAAAAATTTCTTCTGTCAAATACTGGAATAGCAACAGTTGTAAGCAACTGGATGGGCTGTAAGAAAAAGTTGGATCAATAATTGAAAGTAGAATCATGCCACAATATTTAACACTATAGTACGTTCAAATAACACTGGGGAATAATTTTGAAGATGTTAACTTCACTAGATGAGCTGAATAAGACGGAAACTGACAGGATTATTTCAAAGTTACAAGTGTTTTTTTTTCTTTGGTGTTTTTTTTTTTAGGAAAACAGTAAAGAAAAGTAAAGAGCCCAAATGTTTGCTTTCGAGGAGTGAAATGTGATCTGTGTTATTACAGTGATTTAGCTCTATGTAAGGGGTTCATGTCGCTCGAACTAGAAAAAAAAAACCGTCATGTAATTATCTTAACTGACTTAATTGTTGTTATTTTAAAAATACAAACTTAAACTATTGAGATTATGACTACTGTTTATGGCATGAACAATATTGATTGAAAAAATGGCATGAACAATATTGATTGATTTGTTACATATGCATGAGTTTCGTAATACCTAATCAAAAGACAAATATGAGAGAAAAAAAATGGAATTTCTAAAACAGATTAAACTTTAGTTAACACTTTCTTAGCACATAGATACGGCAAGTGGGTGTGGTTGTTGACGCAGGAATCTTCGCGGGGGGAGGGGGAGGGTGGGGAGACCACGTGACTCCGTCCTTCAACGGAAGAGGTTTCCCATGTCTGCACTAAATCCTGAAGGGATTTGAATAGTCGTCAATTTTAATTTTTTACCTTCTGCCTGAAACGTTTTGGCCCATTTTTTCTGTCACCCGCAAGCGCATAGTTTACTGATTTATGGACATACACACACACACACACATATATATATATATATATATATATATATATATATATATATATGTGTGTGTGTGTGTGTGTGTGTGTGTGTGTGTGTGTTTTCCCCATTTCTACAGTAAGTTGTTGAGTTATGTCGATTTAAAAATGGTTCTAAAAGTTGCGCTCTCGTAGAACAGAGATGGATGAAGAAAACGCCGAAATTCAAAGGACCGAACCATGTGTTACACGGTGGCGAAATTATTTGATCTTCTCCCCAGTGTGATAAAACTTGTCGCCTTTTTCTCCTGCTTCAGCGCCTACAATAGTGACTGAATGGAATGGCTTGTTTACCTCTCAATCGTCTAAGGTTAAAACAAGTATTTTTTGAATATAATCGGAGGAGCATGTAGGTTACACATGTTGACCTCTAAAAGCGAAGTTTTTAATTGCAAAAAAGCAACACAGAAACACAAAATGTTCTTAATTGAGTGAGAAACTTTAGGTAGAAAATAATTGGATAATCTGTCAGACCACCTGATCAAAAGGTTCCACATGAGCCTTTTTTCCGCGCGAAAAATCCCTGTTTGGATGTCATAAAACAGCAAGCTAAACCGTTTGCCACCTGAAGCAGACCATTTCAAGAGTCCCGGTCAGTTGTTTGAAAAAAAGAAAAAGCCAGTGTGTTTTATTAAACACATATTTGGCAGCTCGTCAAAGATATAAACATAAGAAATTTAAAAGATTGCTTTTTAATCATTTGTTATGAATACACATCAAGTAATTACACAGAAGCTATCAGGAACTTTTGAATTCCTGCAAACTGCTTAGCAACAACATGAGTATCGTGTACTACATGCCCAGCATAGACTTGTAGATTCCTTCCCAGAAAATATTGGTGAAATCAGTGATAATAAACAAAAATTAACGTTTTCACTAAATTGTAAGGGCATGGAAAGACAATATAGGAGCAGACGAGATGAACACTGCTGGCTGTCTGGCTGGCTGCTGTTACATCCATCGATGTTATGCGAAAGTTGAGCGTTCCAGGCAAAGTGCATTTTTTTCAGAACTCTTATTACTTGCAGGAGACGTTGAATTCGTTGGGTCAGTTCTTTCGTTGAGCCATTTTCATTATTCTTTAACTATAGGCATCACACTCACACTCGAAATAATGACTGTTAAGTGTACTACATGGAAGCTTGGAAATCTCCATCTTTGCTGTGTGTCTATATATGCTCAAACAATATTCCTACACAACATGTTGTGATACATTTAAAAAATAATGATAATAAAACGCGGGGAAAATACAGAGAAAGATCGGTCAAAAATATTGACTATGATGATTTTTTGACAGATCTTTCACTGTTTTATTTCAATTGTGAAAACTTTAAAATGATCAGAAGAATAAACAAATCTGTAATTTAAAAATGAATACATTTTACGCAAGTTCAAAGAAAAAGGCATATTTTCGTTGATACAATGTTATACTTACATAAAATACAAATAATATTAAAAAAAGATATTTCTTCCATCAAGCTTTTCTTTATTTATTCATTTCAATCAATTTAAATTTTTACCTTCCAGTAATTGTCTTAGATGAAAGCATTGCTTGTAGGTGGTTAAATATGAGTAAATAATTGCTAATTTTATCAAAAAGAGACACAAATTGAAACTGAAGAACCGCCTTTAATTATAAAGCCGAATCTAATTCACGAACGTCCTTCAGTTTGATACAAATGGTAGTAAAATTACTCGTAAATTTTCATAGCTCTTTGCGTTTCCGTACTGTAAAACATTACATCCGAAACTCAGATAGACTGACGTTACATAATTCTTACGTGCATTGGATGGGTTTGATGTTTTAGGATCTTTTCCTTTCCATTACAGATTAAGTTGAAGTTTAAAATAGTATAATGTGGTTGCCAAATTATTTAAATACAGGGATGCTTGATATGAGATGCATGAAATGGGTTTTGATTAGATTAAAAGCTTCTACGAAGCCTCAATTCGTAGCAGCAACTGTAGTAGCAATTTCAGACATGCGGCCGCTCTATCGCTTCAAGGTAGAATAATGCAGGTACTAATATTACCCAAACATTGTTTTTCCGAGTTGTTTCCTTGTAGAAAGGTTAAAATAAGTAAGACATCAGTTAAAGACTAGAACATTTCACAAAAATTCCAAATTCTTCTTTCACCAACTCTACTTCCTAATATCTAAATCAACTTAACCAATGCTTAACCAAACAGGGGTTCTCGCTAGGAAAAAGGAAGGGGAAAAGTTCGCACATTTTTCCAATAAAAAAAAAAGTCGCATGCAGCTTTGGTGATGCAACTCTGTTGAGAACATTCTCACGCACAATTTATACAGAGTTTATGTTTACCATAGTAACTCAGTCATAAACTTTAAAGAATGGCGCAGAATAGTAATCAATTTTAACGAAAGCAATTCATCGACTAGTGAAGTTCATTTTTAAATTTTTAATAGGAATATTACTAAAACTTTATCGTTAAACTAGGTATGCTATTTGTGTATGCTTTAATGATTGTAATATAAATTAAACTTGCTCTTAAAAGCTTACTCTAAAATTACTCAGACAGTCAAAAAAAAAAGTTGCTTTCCTAGTTAAGTAGATGTTCGACGTATGGGAACATGGGGCAAAGTGAAATAGCGGGGCAAAGTGAAAAGTTGAAATATTTACTCTGCTTTTAGCTCCACCTATCTGGTATTATTTTAACTATATAGTACCATAGGTAGTCTATTCCAGTTAGGAAAAAAATATTGCCAAAGATAAAGCATTTGAAAATACAGGCATTTTAAAAAAAAATGATACTCATATTGTAATATTTGATTGAAAGTCAAAAACTGTTTTTCTTATTATTAAATGATAAAGTTCTTGGTATTTACATTTTTAATATTAATCAAGACCTCCTAATATCCAATGCAGTATTAATTTAGTTAATGTTATGCTCATTTGTATTTTAAATAAATTGTACAATTAGTCAAGTACATACGAGGCAAAGTGGATGGGGCAAAGTGGAATGGTTTGTTTCATTTTCTCCACTCAATCATTTAATTTAAATCACTTACGTTATCTCATTTATTAATTAATTCATTTATTTTCCTTCATTTAGCAATTCACTTATTTATTCATTCATTCACTTATTTTCTTAATCATTCATTCTTTTACGCGCTCATTTATTTTTCTTATTTATTACTTGAATTATTGATTTAATTATTCGTTTAATGTTTCATAATCCTTTCATTTATTCATTCAACCTTTTATTTACAGATTCTTTTGACCAAAAATATATTTTATAATTGAATAGAAAATAGATCATTAGAAAAATATTTTATTTTTCTTTTTGCCCCATGGAAAAAAAGGGGAAATTTTTCCACTTTTTTTTTAAGACTCAAACTTACTACCAAAAATTAAGAATAGGGGAAGCTGTTGTACCCACGGACGGTTGTACCTACGGACGTTGGTCGGGAAATTCCAGGTATCGTCGAGAGAGATCCTAATTGGGGTTCAACATGTGTGTCACAGCCTTTTCCAATACCCCAGAAAGTTTCAACGTCATCAAACGAACATTTAAGATTTTACACATATTTTTGGTTTTAGTAGGATCTAAGTAAAAAAAAAAATGAATTTTGACCTCTTGAATTCAAATTATGGTTTTCGCAATCACGAGTGTGTGTGTATGTAGGCATGTGTGTTTATGTGTGGGGGGGGGGTATGTGTGTTTGTGTGTAGGGGGTATGTGTATGTGTGTGTAGGCATGTGTGTTTGTGTCTGTGTGCAGGTATGAGTGTGTGGGTAGTTGTGTGTTTGAGTGTTGGTGTGTGGTGGGGAATGTGTATGTGTGTGTAGGTAGTTATGTGTATTAGTGTTTGTGTGTGGTGGGGAATGTGTATGTGTGTGTAGGTAGTTATGTGTATTAGTGTTTGTGTGTGGTGGGGAATGTGTATGTGTGTGTAGGCATATGTGTTTGTGTCTGTGTGCAGGCATGAGTGTGTTGAGTGTGTGGGTAGTTGTGTGTAGGTGTGTGTGTATGTGTAGGTGTCTGTATGTATGCGTGTGAGTGTATGTATGTGTTTGAGTGTGTGTATGTGTTTGTGTATGTGTGTAGGTGTATTTGTGTGTGCGCGCGTGTGTGTGAGTGTAGTTGTGTATGTATGCGCGTGTGTGTAGCATATGGATGCAACCTGGAGACGGTTTTCACTATAGGAGCAGCATCGTGAGGAGCCGGTCGACGGTGATGCTGCAGAGGGTGCTGGTGGGAAAATAAAGTGATAGCACATCAAAACAGTCAAACGAAAGCAATAAGCAATCGTGGTTGCTCAAAAAAAAAAAAAAAAAAAAACATGAGCAATTTCCTTTTATTTCGTCCGTCGTGGATTGTATTATTCATTTTTGTTTTAGATATCATGATTCCCTATATTTTGAAGGTTTTGCTTCCGATTTTTAATGTTGCAAAACAGTGGTCCTGTTGATGTGATGGCCTTGCAAAACCGAAATGGCATACTTTTGTACCCAAGGACATACAGCCATGTGTACCCACGGACAGCAATTTTTAGTCTCCTTGGGTCACACCTGAGTCTTCTGACAATGTGAAGTACCTCAAAATGGTGCCTTGTCATCAACGTCCGAAATTTGCTTTCAACAATGATGATGAATTTGAAGTAGGACTTGAAGATACAGTGTTGAAATAACCCCCACCTGTTATAAAATCTACCAGACCGTCAATTCCACCTGTCTTCATTTGAAGTCGACTTTTCTAGATTTTTGTCGGTTTAATCTAAAGTGAGTTGTTTGTAATGGGTTAACTTTGGTTAAAGGTTTCAATTTGCATATAAATTGAAGTTATTATGTTGGTACATAGAGAGCAATACAATCATGAATCTAGTTATTTTTTTGTTTAAAAACATATTAATTTTATTCATAACATCATTAACTCTCTTAAGACTAATAACTTTTTTTAAAGAGTTCACTGATGTTAAAGATTAAGGAAAATTAAAAAAAGTGAAAAAACCTTCGATTAATTTTCAAAGTTTATTTTCTGTTGGATATTTTATATAATTTTATTTTCAATGGATGTTTGAAGCATTTCAATACAAAATGGCTTATGAAAATGTATTGAGCATAATTGTGTTCCTCAGACCTATTTATATATTTTTTTATATGTCCATGGATACAAAGGCACCTCTCCGCGGGGTGAGCGGGTTGTTGTACCCACGGACAAGAAAGATGGTTTTTGAGACTTTTTTTTGAGACTGAAAGCTTTGAGATTTTCACCTGACAAAAATTTCCAAATTAGATGATAAGTTGTAGATTCTGCCAGAATTTTTTTCCTTTCGATTATCCATTCCCAGAGACCAGTAAAAATTGAAAAGTAAGTTTTGTCCGTAGGTGCAGCAGCTTCCCCTACTATTTCAACGCAAGTTTTAGTGTAAAATACAATATTCTTTCCTTATGTACTGTAATTTTCAAAACAAAATTCCAATTCATTCATGTAGAACAAACTTAGTCATCTTAACCATTTCACTTTACCCAACATTCACCTACTTGCAAAATATACATATTAAGTAGTACATTCCTATTTTTTGTTTTTCAAAATTCAAAGTTTCAATTTTTATACGGTAGAAAAAAAAACATTATATCATAAAACAAACCGAAACTTATTCTCGGATCCATCCTCATATATACAATAGCGAATCATCGAGTAACGCTCCTGACGTCACCAACAATGAACTAGCGCCACGGCATGATAATTTGATAATATTTTTTGTTAATGTTTGACATGCAGGGAAAGAATTCACTTTGACAAGGCTGAACTAGATCCGGTAATTTAAGAGTTTTACTGGTAAGACTGCCATTTTAGGCAAATAAAGAAACCAAAAAGGGGTCAACAATTAACGCCATCTGCTAGAATTTAGGGTTAAGCCAATGAAGTTAGTGTTCAAGTTTCAACTATCAAAATATCACCAAACAGGCAATTGCTTCGTTCAAATGTAGAAGCAATTTTCACCCGTCATACTTTGACGGGTGATTCTCTAGTATATTCATTAAAACAAAAGCATGTTTGTGTGTTTGTTCCTTATTACAAATCAAGAATTTACTTCGGATCTTTGCCAAATTTGTTGCAGAGTTTCTTTGATGCACAGGAAGTAACACGCGGATTTTACGTTATCTCTATGAATTTTAACCCAACCTTAGTGGGGACCATAAAATCCGAAAAACGAAATGTTTGCGCCAATTAAAAACTGACTAAGTTTTCGGAAATAATTAAAAAAATTTAGACAAATTTTTATTTTAGGTCATAAAACTTAGCTTGTCTACACTTTGACTTTGACTGTACTTTATTTTTAAAATATCATTCTTATTGCTGATCATGCGTCACTTGATGCAACTTTTATTTTCGAGGTAGCCCTTAAAACACCGAACAGATTGTATGATGGTAAAATTATCAGATCATGCTACTAACACTGCAAAATTTTAATTAAAATAAAATGATTGATGTTGAATCTATGCCACAGACATCAACCAATATGAATACAAAATATCTGAGGCATATTTTTTGACATTTTCAGAAAGTCAACAAACAAGCATGTTGCTGTTGAAGCTTAAGATTTTTCAAAAAAATTTCAGAGTATAAAGTAATGATAATACCAGTAAATTAAATTATGAGTAAAATAATATGTTAGACAAATACACAAAAATTATTAGTACTTCTGCCTGTAAACTTACCCTGTTCGAAGATTCTGAAATACTCTTTGAAAACTGTAAACGTCAAAGGAAACTCGTTACTTCATTGAGATAAAATGAAAGAAAATGGTAGAGGGTTTAAAAAGAGATCGTGAAAAAGGTGCTTTTATAAAGAGAAAAAGTGCTTTTAGATCGAATATATTCGAAGTGCAAGAGAGCATTATTTTAGATGGTGTTGTGCAATTTTCCCGATCATTTCGGAAAGATGAGAATTAGAGAAAAGAGAAAAAAGTCAATAGTGAATAAAATATAAATATATGCGGGAATCAAATTAAACTTTTTCCATATTGTGAAAATAAAGAGAGAGAGAAAGAGTGAGAATTCTGAAATATCGAACTGTAGATGGATCTCTCAATTGCCGAATCAATTAACTCCACTTTTAAAAAAAAATCCTCATTTCTGCTATAATAGTGATTTATCAATGCTTAGCATGTGAATTTATATTAATGTTTCGGTTCAGTACATTTCTGACCATCTGATGGCAAAAAATGTAACGCGAGGGCCAATTTACTCCTATGGATAACACCATCTTCTTCAAAACTTTTCTCTACTTTCTGTTTTATGGAGTTAATCGATTTGGCAAGTGAGACATCCAAATGTTTCTTTTATTGATAGGTTGAAGATGAGCAATAAATGGTGACTTTTTTGGTTTATATTCGAAACAGAATACATAATCGGTATGAAATTTCACGTTACAATACCATAAATGGTTTTTAACGTAAACCAATTTTGTGCGATTGCTTCAAAAACAATTCAGATTTCTTTATAGTTCCGCAGAAGGGCCGAATTTTTCAAAAGTATTTAACGTCGTACTCAATATTTTCATGATATATGCTGTTTCACTTGCAGGAAATCGACCTTTTATAATTCTCTATAAACCTATTATATATTTACTTGCAGGTAAAATATTGGTGATAAAAATCACACCTAAAATATGTCCAGGTATTTGTTTCCATACCATTATTAAACAATTTCAAAAAGTAAAATTCACATGTAGAACATGCGCAAAGGAAAATCAAATACCTTTTAAATAGAAATGAAGGTATAGTAAATTTCATAATAAATGGAAGCATTGAATATGGTAATAATACGTAAATATGTAATCATGCAGTTGCTTAGAAAAAGTCATGAATTGTCAAAGAGAAAATGGTATTAAAAAATATCATGCAAGAAATTTCAAAAGGTGAGTAACATGACAAAGGAGAAAATTCAGCAAGTTAATATTATTCAATTTAAAGGTATTGAAATGAAATTCATTAACCTAGTTATATTAACATAAGTTGTAATTTAAACTTCTTCAAGAAATAAAATATTAATATGTGTTTGACTGCAAGCATTGGCAGATATAATTGTGATTCAAAAATTCATTGGAAAGGGAAAAAAATCATTTTTCCTTTACGAAGAATTATTAACGTTACAAAAGTGAACGCAAAGTTGAGAAAGTTACAGCACTTTATAAAGTCAAAATAGATTCAACGATTTTTTTTTTTTTTTTTTTGCATTCATTTTGAATGCGCCACTGAAAATTGAATTTTGGATCTGTCTAGCGATTTTAGACTACTCATTTTTCATTCACATTATTTAAAATAATACAACTGATACATGTTTTAAATAGAAAAGTAATTTTTATTTCAGGAATTTCATTTTTCTTAAGAGTTATTTTTCTTAAGAGTATGATTAAGAAAAAAAAAAAGAAAAAAAGAAAAATAGAAAATTTAAAACCATGGAATCGTTTAATATATGCTGAATTTTCTCGTAATCTTAAAAAAAGGGGAATAAAAAAATCTTACCTTTCTTCTTCTAGTTACTTCAGGCTCTGTTGCGTATTCCACATTTGGAGCCGTATACCTCTCACTCATAGAAACATTGTCACTATAGCTATTTGAAGAACTACTACTACCACCTCCTGCAGAACTACCCCCTTCTGTTGGCATGAAACATTCAGTTTCTTTTTGTCTTTTTTCTCTGGCTTTAATCAGCATTTTCCGAAAATGTGCTCGTTCTCTTTCTTGCCACAACCAATCAGATAATTTCACATTCTGAAATTGAATTAAAATATGATTTGGATTTTTTTTTGATTGTGTGCTATAACGTTAGATATTTTATTTGTTACTAATTTCGGGTATATAAAATAAATTTCACATCTCCAAATACAAAAGTAACTAGTTTTTCGGCTGACTACCTTGTCTAGTGGTCAGAAAAGTTTGACTGCGCATTGGGACGTTCCGGGCTCGAATCCCAACTCGGGCATGGATATACTTGCTCTCTCCTGTCCTTTGTCCTTTCTTTTTATGAATGTGTTGTTTTTCTGTAAATGGCTGCCCACCCGCTATAAACGGGTCTTTATGGCATATGTGTACTGTGGAAGGCGGATTTCGTACCAAATTACGGAAAAGTGAAGCAGCGGCGCTACAAGTAGCAACGCTACTGTAGTAGCTACATTTTTTTAGTATTTTGTAGTGTAGCGCACTCTTTTTTTTTTAAAAAAAAGTAGAGTAGAGAGTAGTTCGATACAAAAAAAAAAAAGTTTATAGCGATTTCTTGAAACTTTTGTGAGCCTCTGAGAAGTTGAGCTCCGACTCTGACAATGTTTACCTCTGTTTCGGAAAAGAGAGAGGGGTAATTGGCATTAAGTTAAGCTGAGAAACTTTTTTAGCAATTTAAAAAATATATATTCCAACTAAAATCCGAGCCAATAACACGTCTATTTTTTACTAAACTTCCCTAAAACAGATAAACTAACCAGGGCTGCAGTATATACTTTTGAATGAAGTTTCAAAGAAAAAAAAAGAGTTTTCAAACGAATCTGATTGCTGCAAGTCTAACGCAAGTAAAACGTGCACCAATCAGATTCGTAAGACAAGCTAATCTCTGACCAGGGCTGTGGAGTTGGAGTCAGACTGATTTTGGGGTAAAGGAGTCGTTCGAAAATATACCGACTCCGAGCTTCTTTTTTTCCTTTAGTTTTCACTGACTCTCCTTGCATTTTTTTTGAAAACTGACACTCAATTAGTTTGATTACATGTATGATAGCCTGTTATAAGAAAATAACTGTCATTGTGGCAACCAGCTGGCTTGATTGTTTATTGAACTTTCAGCAACATCTACTTACGCCATCCCCAAGTTTGCTTGCTTTTTAACTTTATTTAACTGGATAGCAACTTTCAGCAAAGTTTTGGTGCCTAACATTTTCTAAGTAATCACTTTCAAACAAAATAAATAATATATTTTTTACCTCGATCTCAGTTACACTGTAAAAACTATTCAGAAACGTGTCTGGAAAATAATAGGCAGCTGATGTGTTACTGTCAGAAGTTGGGCACATCTTGCAAAAACCAGGAACGTTTTCCGATAAAAGTCAGTAACCTTTCTGGCATTTTCCTCGAAACTTTCTGAAGAATTGGAAAGTCTCCCCTGTGGCCTGCTACAGCCAGTAATGTCTCAGAAATCTTCCAGAAAAATTAAGTAGGTTTAATGCAACCGTCCTAATTTACCAAGAAAGCTCCAGAAACATTAGAGCAACTATGGCCAAAGCTATGCGAGAACTGCAAGTAAGAACCAAGCATTTTCATTGCCTATAACTTCTGACTCTAAAACTGCAGCTATCCAATGACTTACATCACTCCTACTAGGGGCGTAGTCAATTTAGACGGGCAGCAATCGAACTTGAACCGATACACTTAATAAACAGGAACATTCAATCTTTAAAATGGTGTCTAAAAATATTTTTCACAACAGTGAAAAACCTGCATTCGTGTATTTTGTAGCAATTCAGGAAACTTTTTTGTGAATATACTTGGTTTTACGGGGAAATAGGTGAAAACCTGTGAAATCCCGAAACGTTCCCCGGGAATACCCAGTATCGTTTCGGAATTTGTTTAGTGTATAAAATAGTAAAAGGAATAAATGTATCGCTTGAGCAAGTCGAGAAACTTCTGAGGGTGCTTGGTAAATTTAAACAAGTGTTGACTCGAAAGCGCGAATTCAAAAGATCCGATCATAAAATACAAATGTTTTTTTTTTTTTCAATCTAAAGACAATATCTATAAGCTTGGTTCTCAGTAAAAAGTACAAAATAAAATCAGTATATGATTAATTGGTTACAAAACTGAATAATTGCAGTTAATGTTAAAATCTTCATATTTTAAGATTAAATTCTTATTAATTCTAAAGTTGCCAAAAAAAAAAAATTAAAATTAAAAAAATGAGCCAAGAAATGTAGTTATTCGGAGTAAAAGTCATTCGTACAAAACTGTATACCGCCGCATTTTGTGTAAAATGTGCTTCAGACGTACATGAACCCGACCTCTATCCGCAATATAGTGCAATTATTTCGTTGAAATTTTCGAGGTGAAATTTAAGATTTATTATTCGGGAATTTTTTTTAGAATTAAAGCATTTATATTTTTATAGACTCCGAAACTAAGTTGAGGTGTCATCCACCAGATGGGTGTCACCCAGGAGGGGAGAGGGGGAGACAACTCCCTCTCAAGAAAAGTTTTTTGATTCAGTAAAAAAAGTTTTTTTTTCTCTCAAGTTACAGCATTGAAAGCACAGGATTAGATCAGCATCAATTTGTTAAACATTAAAGGGGAGCAAATTAATCCTCTTCATTTTTTTTTAAAAATGGAAATTTTAAGTAATCTCACTTCTAAAATCACAACTATTGGATAATTTGATTTTCAAATTGAATTTGCAACTTGTATGCATCTTAGGTTTACAATAAAATACTTCACAAAATAATAATATATTTTTAATAATAATATATACTAATATATTTCACAAAAAGGAATTAATATTTCAATATCTGTTTAGGGGTTCTCCCCCTTCCCATGAAGGGGGGGGGGTTGAAAAAAATATACAAATAAAAAAACCGGAGTTGGAGTCGGACGTTTTAAAATCCAGGAGTCGGAGCAGGCCATTTTTCTTCCGACTTCGCAGTCCTGCCTCTGACATATAATTTTTACGCCATACGTTCTATCTGTTGGACGCCATTAGTTTGTTTGGCATCGAAACTTTCCGGTTTCTCCAATATTCGCCTTTAATAAGAGCACGGCTTAGAAAGAAAAGAATAAGCGATAACTGTACAGTAGAAACAGTAAGTATATTCGACACGCCTTTTAGTTCAAGCACATCGAGAATTTGTACATTTCTTTATTTGTCAGAAACCTTCTGATTTTCCTTCTATTTTCAAACTTTAGATAAACGGCTCGCGTATGTGAAATTATGTTTCGTCAACTTCATATTTAGACTGAAAAAGATACGGAGTGGCGATTTGTACATTGACAATCCGATGTTTCGACTGGTACGATGGGAGGAACTTCTGCTTTCAGTGATGCTAAAGGAAAACTTCATTCACGAAACTAATTTTTAGTTCACAAAAAAGAAGATGATACCTAAGCCTTGCGCTTCCGCTCCGAAAATTTTCGTGTTGCGAGTGAGGAATTTTCGGCATCTGCAAAATTTGTAACTCGAGAAAAACTCGCTATACAGTCATTTCGCGCCAGTCGAATCGCTTTGTAGCCAATTGTTGTTTAAAATTGCACATTGAAGTAAAGTAAAATTTTTTAGTTATGTGTCATGTTTCTCGGATAATCTTCATATCGTCGCCTCAGAGCTACAGTAAGACATCTAATCCCAGTAATAACACTAAGATTGTTGCTCTGAGGCGACGATATATATAATAACTAATGATATACGCTCCTGACGTCATCAGTAATGAAACTTGCGTCACGGCATGATAATTTGATAATATGTTTTGGTAATGTTTGTCATGCAGGGAAAGGCTTTATTGTGACATCCGGTAACTTAACTGTTTTACTGGTAAGACTGTGCCATTTCAGTGGAATGAAGAAACGAAAAAGTGGTCAACAATAAACGCTTTCTATTGGAGTTAAGGGTTAATCCACTGGAGTTTGGGTTAAAATTTCAACTATCAAAATATCACCAAACAGGCAATTGCTTCGTACAAATGTAGAAGCAAATTTCACCCGTCATAACTTGACGGGTGATTTTCTAGTTATTAATATTTGATTTTAAAAAGTAGTACCGTTTGGGATATTTTTCCTATTTCATTATTATTTCTTTTTTTACTGATTGAGTGTTGATATATTAACATAATAAAAACCCATTATTAAATGTTGTAAGTTTTTGAGTTTATTTGGTAAAATTGAAAAGTGTTTTTATTTCATTATATTACTTTTACCTCTTTCCTGTCATCATATGAGGCACTGAAAAGCAAAGGAATGTTATTGAACAATTAAAAATTTGGAATTAATCAATACAAATGGTAGGAGAACCTCTTATCTTTTTTGTGGAAAGAGAACGAGCTAGTGGCTCCGGTAGGTGCTGCTATACAGCATGATTTAGAAGAACTTTTCAATGAAAGCCTACCTAGGGTCTCCATTTTGAACGTGTTTTACTCAAATCTTTAAAATGTCCACATACATCCTTTTACTTCTCACTCTATCAGATGCAATGTGTAATAACAAAAAAGCGTTTTTAAAAAGCAGCAAAATTATTTTCTATTCTGTGATTGTTCGTCTGTTATCCTGGAATTGCTCATTACTAAACTAATTATTTTCGACTAATTTCTAATTAAAATTTAAGTTTCAACATGGGTTGGTATTTATAAAATAAAAGTTTTACTTACAGATATGTCTGCGTATACTGAGGACCATATGATTGGATGTTCTCCAGATAGAACGACCGGCCTGCTCATTACAGGAATGTATTTCTGGAAACACAAGTTTTTCATAAGCATTTAAGTATTTCACACATAGCTAAAAACAACTAACTACATTTTTCAACTAAGTTGCAAGAAATTGAGGTCAGATGTTAAAGAATGGAAATAAAAAAGGTTTTTTTTTCCCCAGCGGATGTGGTTTCTTGATTTTAAGTTAATATATATACATACATTGTTTCGTATTGTGCTATTATTATTGATGAATGATGAAGCACAACATGAAATAAACAACGAAAACCAGAGGGTGTGGATATTTTACGAAAAACTAAATAAGGTCAAAAATTCGTTCACCGAGGCGTATTTTATTAAGCTATCATAGTTTTAATTCTGAAAAGTGAGAAGTATTAGTTGTTGGATTTTAAAATGATAACTCTTTTAGCCATTTTTACAAACTAAGCAGTCAAAAAAACAGAAATTTAAGCGTAAAATTTCAGTAAGTTTTAAGGAAAAAGGTTTGAATACAATATCCGTTATCTCTACTATATAAATTGTACTTAAATATTTTTAAAAAGGGAAAAAAGAAAAGAAACAAAGTCTGCGTAGTCGGAAAGCATAAGCGTCCAAGTACTTAAAATGCGTTATTATTTACGTTATAATTTTATGAAAAAAGGTAGGAACGGTGAAAACTAGGATTTAATACTAAAAGGCTGAGAAATGCTGAATCAAAATGTTTTTTTAAAAGTTTGTTGAAAAATGCATACCTGGACTTGCTCCCTTACTTCGGCTAGAGTTGTCACGTGAGTGTAGTATCCTGAAAAATTTCCAAAATATTATATGTTTGTCTCTATGAAGAAAGAAAAGCTATAACATAGGTTGTATGTTACAGCATAACTAAATATTCCATTGCTTTTAAGAATGATTTAAATTGCTTGTTAAACACACTTGGAATACTTATCAGAATGGTTGTTAAATTGACAACTAATAAATCGAATCATCAAATAGGAAGCTAATATTTTCACAAAAATGATAATTACATTATTCTTCTTTAATACAGATATCATACCGTTCTTTTTGTCTGGGAAATGTATTGTGTAGATAATAATATATTTGAAAAACTGTGTAATGTTCAAAAATAAAAAAAACGGCATAGAAGTTACTGGCACGGTTCAAGTTATCTAAAGCGGAGTAGATATACTAATGGCAAGCTCCAAAGATATAACAAATGAATTTTGAATCGTAGATTTCATGTTATCTTTCTTGACCGCTCAAAGAGCTGATTCAAGTTAAGATAATACGTTAGATTTATTGAAAATGCGTGTCTTTATGAAGAGAAATTATATGGTATGAAAAAATGTAGATTTTAATAAATTTAACAGTATTTATTGTACAATATAATTTCCATCGTTGTTTGAAGTTGTTTGAAGTCGTTGTTTGAAATCAAAATCTTGCGAGTGTGTGATTTCAATTTATAAGTCTCATTTTTGACGAACTTCTCTTTGGAGAAGAAAAATTTATGTAGTGCTGTTTTGACATCATTTTTGAATTTTGTCTCCCCCGAACTGTTATAGACAGAGCAGTTTATTCTGACAGCTAGAGACAGAAAAGAAATTCCCTGCTTTTCAGCCTCACGTCTAAATTGTGGAAGTGGAGATGACTGATGGCACCATCTCTCGGGGATAGTTTTACTAGTTATCGTTATTTTATAATAAGGGCATCATGATCACAACTGGCACGTACATCTTTAAAAAATGAGATACTGCATTGGTATTGACGTGGGCGTATGCCGATAAGCAAAGTGTCTTCACATGTGAGATGAAAAAATGGCACGATAGTTTTCCAAAAAAAAGTAACGGGATTAGATGCCCGGAGCAAAAATGTTTTAAAACAACACTGACAAAAACTTTATATTTCCTGAAAGTTATTGATAGGAGAGAGACGATCCATTTGGCAAACATCCCTATCTCCTAAATCAATTTTGAAATTTTTATTTCAAGAACTTTTAGTTCTTTGATTTATTTTTTAACGTACTTGCAACGTACTTTTAAGAAAATATATTCACAAGCGTAAGCAATGTAAATCAAAATGAAACATTTCATGCATTTAAATGCTTCCCGGAAAACATGAAAAAGTGTTTTTACAATAACGTAAATTTATGTATTTACAATTTCCTTTGAATTCGGTAAAACGTACCTTTTCAAATTTCACAACTGCAAAGAAACGTATTGCATTAATCTGTAAGTTAACACCCCATGCTGAGACTAAGGCAGAATTACAAGCATATACTGAGAGCCCAGTTACTTGTCATCAACTGTAATAACCATAATACTTGCAATTAGCTACAATAATCACGAAGCTATCCCCACTAGCAAAATATTTTTTTGCATTCTGTCACATATGCTATGGGATACAGAAACAGCCTGCAAGATAAACCGACGATTGATAGATCGCCACATCTAAATTACCGCCTAGAAATGCATAGAAGTAAGATGATTAACTCAAAAATTACACCTGTGGATTTATAACAGAAATTACGGTACAAGTCCCCGTTAAATGAAGTTTAAGATTTTACTCTCTTTAAAAATTTTAGTTTTTTGAGCAATCACATTGCTTATTGTTCTCATTTGACTGTTTTGAATTCCTATGATTTTATTTTTCCCCCGCCTCTCTCTGCAGCACCACCGTCGACCGGCCTCTCCCGATGCTGCTTCTCTAGCGCGCACCTTCTCCAGGTTTGCGACCATATCCTACACACACGCATACATACACAGACATATACACACAAGCGTACATACATACACACTCATGCCTGCACACAGACACAAACACACACGCCTACATACAAACACACACTAGTGATTGCGAAAAATCTAATTTGAATTCCAGATGTCAAAATTCAAATTAATTTTTAATGTCTTATATATAAAGAATTTGCTGCCTGTCACAAGAATCTGCGACGTGCGTAGCAGCATAGTGCTCTTTCTGTTACCTGACTTGGCACCAACTGTAATGGCCACGATTATCATTAAAAGCTTTAATAATCTTTCTTAATATCATTTATGATGCATTCATCATCTGGTAACCATCAATGCTACAATAATTTATATTTCAAAAATAGTATACGCAAAATTTTAATCGTTTATTAACAAGTAAGATTATAACAATTGCAATACTGTGTTCGTAAATACCATCTCCATAAAAAAGAGAGAGTTAACCAAAAGTTTGGTGTGCACTTTTAATCCTTTTGCTTGCATGTGCATCTATTTTTCTCCTGACTACAGCACTACATTCAGCAGTGTATATGATCGTAAAAAGAGTAGAAATAAAATATTCATTTGGCTCCAAATTACTGTGAAGTATCGATCCAGAAACTCTTTATTTCAAAAAGTTATTAAATGCTTCCCCATTTAAAGGAAATTTCATTGTCCTCTGATTTCAAGAAAAATGACAGTTCCAACCGTATTTTATTCAGTAATATTCTTGAGTGATAGCATTTTGATTACAGTTTAACTATCACAGGTTGTAAAATCAAACTAAAATCTGTCTTATGTCTGGAAATCAGCCAATATATTCTTTTTAACTCATGTTTAATATCAAGTGAACTATATTTAAGCGCGTATTTATGGTATTTTAATTTCTAATCCATCAAGTTTGAGTTGAAAATGCATTTTGCAGCCATATCTGGGCATATTAAATAAAAGTTTTAACAGATTGCATTGTACATAACATATTTTTGTGCAGAGCTAAAGTTTTATTTTAAAATTCCTTATGCTAAATGTGTTTTACTTTCGTCATTTCATTTCTGAATACGAGAGAGAAACGAAGTAAAATATTTTAATAAATATCAAGACTTGGGTATCTATCAACGAAAAAACCCGAAGCGTCATCTCTTCTTTTCATATTTTTATTTAACAATAATCAAAAAAATGTTGCGGAACTATGGTGCAATAACATTAATATTGGTACCCTGGATTGGGTGCACTTTCTCTTATTTGGATCACCCCTCCCCTCAAACATGAAGCATAACCCCTAAAAATTCACTCAATTTTAAGAAAATAATGATTATTAAAACGATGATATGAACATTTAAAAATGAAATTGCGCTGGTTGGTCAACATTATATTTTCCGATAGATAATAAGGCGACAAATTATTTTTGAAGCAAAATTATTCATCACAATTAATGTGTAGATATTTCGCTTTTTACGTTATTAAAAGAACTTTAAACTTAGAAAAGATAGATTAGGGCAGACCGGGACACGTTTACGCAGTGCCCTTTTTTCAAAACGAATTATAAATAGAGAGCCAAAAGTCATAACAGATTAATGCTACTTCCTAGTAAATATTCTCACAAGTTTTTGAGCATTATTCAAGCTTCGGTCCAGCATACAGAAAGAATAATCTGTTTTCTATACCAAGTTGAGTAAATTTTGTGTTGAACGTTTTGAAGCTTATTGTGAATAAATAATACTTAATTAAGAAAAAACAAATATATAAAAATTAGCTGATTTTTATCCTTTTTTAAAAACTGTATTTGTATGAACTTAAATGTTATTAAATTTTTTTGCAAGTTAAAAATAAATCCAAACCCTTTACGATCGTTCTTACAGTGTCTTACTTAAACGTGCTCTTTACACTTTTTTTGCTCCAAACTGTCTGAAACATTTTTAGTATTTTCCAGCTATTTAGATTTGAAAATCACCATTTAATTTTTAATTAAGTTACACATTCGTATCTTATAGCTTACAATCATACAGTACTGTCTTCATACCCCTTCAGCCATACCCTATTCAGTCTGTAATAAATTTGCTTTATTTTAGCGATGGTAAGACATTATATTAAAAACACTAACAGAACGACGTTAGGTGTCAAAATAAATATACGTAAACGTGCCCTGTGTTCGGGGCAAGTTGACGCCACTGACTTGTACTCAAAAAAAAAAAAAAAAAAAAAATTAATGGTTAAAAACACAAGCAGAGCAAAAACTGAATGTACCAATTTTGACTCCATTAACTGCTTTATAAAACCACAATGTCTAAAACTTTCTAAGTTAAAGCATAAAAATTAGAAAAAATAATTGAAAAAAAATCCGCGTAAACGAGTCCCGGTCTACACTACCTATTCCACTTGAATTGACGCAGTGGGGCAGATGTAAGTGACTGAAGTACATTTTTGTGTAATAAGGGTGTTAAGTTCGAATCATAGGGAAAGCATTCATGCATTCATTTTTTTTAAAGATAAATATTTAAGCTGTATAGTGGCATTTGTTAATGTTATCAACATTTCATTGACGGACAATAGATGAGTGTTTTTCCTATCCGTAGCACTAATTTTTCATTCCTTTTACTTACACCTTCTTGTTTCAAGGTGCCTCAATCAACCATGCACAATATAATCCATCACACTTTTACTATAACAAAATATAAAATTATATGTAAGGGAATAAAAGCAATTGAGGAGCATATGGCTCAGACAGGAGGAAAGAAAATTACCTCTATTATAACAAGCCATCCACTGTACTTCATCCATATCGGTGACCTCTCTGCCAATTAAATAAGTAAATACTCGTACCTAGGTGTTAACAAATATATTGATTTTATTAAGCATTATTATTCATCATCATAGAGGTTATCGTATGCCAAATTTTAGATTTTTTTTTCCTTTCTTATTAATGTCAACTTTTTAAATTCTTAATAGAGTAGGGAAACATAGGGCATAGTGAAATAGCCGGGCAAAGTTAAATGGTGAAATATTTACTCTGTTTTTAGCTCCACCTATATGGTATTTTAAGTATGTAGTAACATATGCGTTCTATTCCAGTCGGTTATTAAAGTATTAAAGTATATGATAAATACAGGCAATTTTCAAAAATTGATACTCATATTGTAATTATTTTTACTCTAAAATGATAAAGAACTTGTACCTTTTATTTACTCATTCTTTTGATCAAAAATATATTTTATAACCGAATAGAAAATATTTCATTAGAAAAATATTTTATTTTTCACTTTGCCCCATGTAAATAAAATTGAAAATATTCCACATTTTTTCCAAGGCTCAAATTTAGTGTCAAAATTAAAAAATATTGTTTCAAGGCAAGTTTTATAAAAAACAAAATACAATGTTCCTTCTTTATGTACTGTAATTTTTAAAACAAATTTCCAATTTGTTCATTCTGAAAAAACTTAGTCATCTTAACCATTTCAATTTGCCCCACATTCCCCTACATAACGGTACACGTAAAAAAATAAAAATAGCTTTACATTATTATTTGATGTATTATGCATAAAGAAGTGTTTTCGTGCGCTTTTTTTTTCATTGCATCTCCTATCGCTGTTCAATATTTTTACAGGCATTTTCATTTTATTTTTATGGAGGTAAAAGGTTAGTTTAAATTATAAAATTAAAAAAAAAACACTTTCGTAAACTATCTGGATACAATCTCGGCGGTCCTGTCAATTACTATAATAGTAATGCAAAAGTAGCACAACAGCATGAAAATAAAATGTAATTTTAAATGCAGGAATGCAGGATAAAATATTGCCAATGAGTGACGTGGGATACGTACGATCCTGCAGCTGGAGGGACTAATTAGTTTTCTTTCCTATAATACATTCAATTAAGGTGGTACATCAGGGATTTTAAATATTGTAGTGCACATAACACTTTGTTTTGTAGATGTAGTTTATCAATAAGAAAACATTAGTTGAATAACTGATTTTGGTTTTAAGTTATAAAATATAATAAGAAACAATGCCAGGAAATAAAAACATAAGTAATTTATTCAGTTAACACTTTGTTTAAACAACTAAAACATTTAATTTTTGTAATTTTCTGGACGATTTTTCCTTACAGTCCCCACTTACCAGCCCTAATTATTAAGAAAATACTATCAACCTTCGGCACCTGGCACGACCTTACGCTTTCGGTGGTTTGTGCAAACCGCCTGCGTCAGTTCGGTGTACGTGTGCAACGCCTTCGGAGTGTACTTCGAAAGTTTTGCTCCCTCTTGCCGCCTGCGAGACAGCATCGGCCTCGCCGCATACGGCGGCTCGCCCAACCTTCCTGATATGAGTTTGTGAACAACTCTATTTCTTGGAAGTATCGAAGGGATGCCTTCACGGCTTCACCACGTATTTGTCCCTTGAGACAGTTTACGCTAGCGAAAGAATTTAAGCGTAATTCAAACATCGTCCGCACATCACGTTCGCCACGTAAAGCGAACAGACGTACGTTTTCCGAAGAGGGAGAAGCATTCATATGTTGCGAACGCACAAAAAGCACATGGCAATACTCTCACACAATATATATATATATATAGAGAGAGAGGGAGCTTAACTCATGGAGACAAATGAAATGCGACTCCCAACTTTATGGACGTCAGAGCCGTCAGATATCTAGCTTCTCGTCACGTCGACGGGTTCCATACAATACGGCTTACTGTCAAGGCAACGCCGACCAAAAACTGGGTTTAGGGAGAAAAAAAGCGGAGCTCACGTGCCGTACAGACGACGTCTGAATGTTGCTTTCAACTTACATTTTTGGGACGTAAAATGCAAAGGGAAAGATGACAAAAAAAAATGCGCTTAAAGTATTTGAAACACCGACTTTCCTCACACAAAAAAAGAGAAAAAAATATTCCCCATGAGACTTTTCTGTCTACGAAACATTTTCTCTTTGTCCACTTGCCGGGCAGATTCTAAATTTTTGAAATGAAGATGAAGAAGGGCGGTAGAAAAAAGAAAGTTTTTAAGTATTATCTCGACTAATTAAAGCCAATGTAATTGTGCGACCAAAACCAAACACATAGGCTTAAAAATTTCCACACTATCGATACTTGGTTTGATGGTCAGTTCCCTGTCATTCATCAAGAGTAACGATGACATAGTTACATACATAGATAGACGGATAGATGGATACCTCATTTTTGAATATAAGATAAGACGTTTCAATTTTCTCAATAATGCTATTTTTAATACTCTTAAATTATACTACTTGTTATTTAAGCATTCAAATTCATACAAATTTTGAAGGGAAAAAAATGAGTAACGTATTGCAATTAACTTTAGTCATCTGTAATCCAACTAATAAATTACTCTTACAAATTTTAGAAATTGTTCCTGAGTAGGGACTAGTTAGCCAGAATATGCAAATGGTGAAGTTACAGTACTGTTTAGCTGTTCATTAGGATTCAATCCTGGTATAGCTAGAGAAACTCTTCGTTTCTGCTTTTCTTTGTCCAGTTCAGTTATACTAGGTTTTCAATTATTCACCTCGGACAACCATGTAAGGTTTACATTGGTTAAACCACGTGCTACCGCACGCGTATGACTATGGTAACATTTAAAATAGATATAACTGAAGTTTTATAATTGGAAACGCATCTGCTAAACCTAGTATTAAAAACATAAAATAGGTAACATGTAATTTCATGTTTGTGCGTTGAATTATCGACTATTTTTATAGTTTAAAAGTACTCACTGGGATATTTGGCCAGTTATACTGCTGAAAAATTTTTTCATATGTATATGGTGCCCCGTCAGTAATTAACATAATTGCTTGATTGCATTGACTTCCTTCTTTGCTTTTGGCAACCTGCAATAAAATACACAATTCTTATTATTCTACTCCGTGGAAATTTGAATTTTTTTCAGAGTACTAAATCAGGAATCATTAAGTAACCCCAGAAAAAGTTTGGAATATTTGAAACAGAAAGAAAGTTAAATGGAGAGTGGACCAAATAGTTAATTTAATCCATACAAAATTATTGTCAACGAAAATAAATAGCACTGTGAGGGGAAGGCAAGTGTACATCAAGTAAAAGCGGCCTAATATACAGGGTGTCTAAGTAAGATTTTTATTATTCTAAACAAAAATAACAAAGTTACTAACAAGGAATATGAATTGCCGTTAACTGCAAATGAAAAAAAAACTCAAGAACATTTTCTGGTACTAAATTGCTTAAAGTAGAGGGCGCTAGTTGCTAGCTGATTGAACCAGTTAAAAAAAAAATAAAATGGGGACTGCGGCCAGGAGAATTATGGGTGTTTATTATGGTTAGCCAAAACGAACCAAGATAAACTTACAAAGTAATTTCCTCCGGATCTTTAAAAATTTAATTTAGTACATATTTTATTAGTTTTCTTGAAATTTTACAAAAGAAGAATAAATAAATAAATAAAATACATAATTCATAAATAACTTACTTTTTGAAGAAGCTCAAATGCTGTAATTAATCCTAAAGTGAAGTTGGCTATATTAACAGTATTTAAATCTTTCAAAAGTTCTCGAAATTCCTTTGAAAATAGAAACAATATGTTACATATATGAACATTTGCCTCTTAAAATTCAGAAAAAAAAGGAAATTCAAAATTACTTACCCTGAGGTTTCCTTCTGTTGCTTGAACAAGCGTATTTTCAAAACAAGGAACAACAGACTTCACATTTTCAGAAAACTGAAGTCAATAACAAAAACGTCAAGTTTTAAAATTAATAATCGAATGAAATAATTTTGTTTCTTATAAAATATTAGCTATAAGCTAAAGAGTAAATAAATAAAAAAGATTGTTGTGGCATTGAAGATATAGCCAACATGTAAGACACAAAAGCTTTCAACTCCAGACTGCAGAATCAGGGGATGAGTTATTTATTTCTTCCCTTCTAGTTTTTGCAGGAGTGAATATTTCGCTGAAGTAGGGGAATATGGTGTAAAGTAACATAGCGGATAAAGTGAAATGGTGGAATATTTAATCTGCTGTTAGCACCACATATTCGGTAATATTTTAAATGTATAGTAGCACATGTATTATATTTCGGTCAGTAAAAAAAATACCACCAAAGATTAAAGCATATGATATTACAGGCAATTTTCAAAAATTAATACTGTGATATTTTGTTGTAAGCCGAAAATTATTTTTTTTATTATTAAATGATAAAATTCTTGTTATTATCATTTTAAATATTAATTGAGACCTTCTAATATTCGATGAATTATTTCCTTAGTTAATAGTAAGATTATTTGTATTTTAAAGATTTTGTTCAAGTAGTCAAGTACACGCAAGGCAATGTGAAATAGTTAATTCTGTTTACCGACTCAATCATTTACTAAACCACTTATTTATTTATTTATTTATTTAAATTTCTTCATTTAACAATGCATTTTTTTTCATTCATTCACTTGTTTCCTATCCATTTCCTTTTTTACTCACTCATTTACTTTTCTTCATATGCTAATTAATTAATTTAAATTTTCGTTTACTGTTTCAGTATCTTTCTATTTACTCATTAAACCGTTTATTTCCTAATTCATTTAAAAAAATATATTTTTTAATCCAACAGAAAATATTTCATTACAGAAATATTTCATCACAGAAATATTTCATTTTTCACTTTGCCCTCAAGAAAAAAAAAAGATGAAAATTTAAAAATAGAGTGTTCTTTCTTTATGTACTGTAATGTTCAAAACAAATTTCCAATCTGTTCATTTTGTAGAAGCTCAGTCATATTAAGTTTTTTCACTTTGCCCCGCATACCCCTACTTAAAATTGTTTCTGTATACGAGTATTTGATTAATATTTTACAGTATGTAATTGCATTGTTTTCTAAGTTTTAACTTTTATTTTCATACTTATGAAAACAAGACAATAAGCTAGATATGACTGGAAGGAGAAGCTCTGACTGAGGTAAAATAGCGTTTTGGTAAGCGTTGATCTCTTTGACGCAAAAATAATTTTCATTCCACCAAGGACGAATCAATGAAAATGATGATTTGTTTTCACAGATTTAAAACATCATTTTGGAAACCTATACTCATGTACCTTGATTGTGTTAAAAGAGGTTTATCCTCACGTAATAGAGTATGTAAATACTTGATTGCATCGAGGAGCACCGCCTAGTCGTAGATAAGGCAGATAAGGCTAGACAAGAGAGCCGCTAGCGTAATATCTGTAGAAATTACAGGATGACCTGCTGATGGGAGTGATTTTTATTGGGTTATTGAGAGAGTTTATCCGATATCCACCTGTTGTCCGCTTTTTGACCAACAACAAAATGGTCTCCTGCCATTTCGAACTAATGCAAGTCGTCTACCAACACTCCATTTATACTCAATCAAGCTCATGAATTCCGTTAACCAGGTCAATCCTAAACCATATCTTTCCATTAACGATCACTACTTCAAACAGTAACCATACCCGCCAGAAAAAATTTATTCACCATATAATTTGGCAGGAAGGAGCTGTAGCAAGTTTTTCCTTTTCGGCAAATGAAAAATGGAAACACGCGTTCGTTCATGTCGTTTTCTGCGTTCCTTCATGGCTATGTAAGACCTACTAACAGGCTGCTCCAAGAAATGGAGAGGATTAAACACTGAGGACCAACTCCAAATAGATATCTTCAATTTACTACAAGCAAGTGAAGTGCTCTTAACACATATATCATCTACTAGTGTCACCACTTCTTCAGTTAACCCACACGCAAGCACTCACACATACATATATATAGATATTAGGGCTAATTTGGTGTGACGGAACGTCATTCCATTACTTCTTTTCCTAAAATAATAAAGTAATACTAGTATTTCCCTTTAATAACTTGTTTAGATAGACTTGGGATTTAATTGGCGTTACGGATCCGGCAAGGCCGTATCCAGAGAGGGGGGGGGGGCTGACGGGCCCGGGCTCCCCCGAAACCCAAAATGTTTTGTACCGTAAAAGAGAAGAAGGTTTTTTTTTTCTTTTTTTAAAATTCCTATTGTCAGAAAAGGAAAGTAACAATTTTTTTTTTAATTCTTAATTTTGATACTATTCAAAATTTATAATATTTTGAAGAAATACATAAAAAGCAGTTCTAGTTCTCATTAGCTGCAAGGTACACTTGAAATTTAGACCTTTAATTTGGACTTCCTGCTCTCTTTCCCAATTCTATTCAGGGCAGTCCAGGGTCAAGGCAGGCCCTTTGTCAGTTCAGTAGACTTTTCAAGTCTACCAAACTGACTTCTGTACACTTCCTCCTCCAGAGGCGTGCACAGAAATTTTGGGGCTGTCACAAATGCTTCTTTTTTGGGCCCCCTCCATATTGTTTACCCATATTTTCAACCCTAGGTTTAAAAATATTGGGCCTCATTTAAGCTCGGGCCCGGGCCAACAGGTGTCCACGACCCTGCCCTCCTCCCCCTAAAACTCTTATAAAACTTACACTGTACTGATTTCGAGCCAAAACTCCCCAAACACTGGGACCTTAGTTTCTGATTAGGCGAGTATCTTGTTACCAAGATGTGCCAAATTCAGCTCCTTGATACACCCTGAGTAAAAAATGCAAAAATCACGATTTTCGCGGTTTTGTAGCATAATTTTCAAGATCATTTTTGTGACTGATATGTTTCTTGTCTTGCATTTATTTAATGCCGAATTCAGTATCATGGAAGTTCTTTTGTTATTGCTTGTTTTTTTTCTTACTTCTACTGCATACTGTTAATACCTTAAGTATGAGGAAAAAAATAACACTTACTCTACTCTCTTTCATTTTCTGCACTACTTGTGATTGAAAAAAAGTCGTTTCGATAAATATTTCGTCGCATTTCTTTTTAAATTAAAGCGGGTGTGTGTTACAAAGTTATAATCATTTTGTAAGACTGTGCAATCAACTTCTGAAAAGTGTAAATAAAGAGCTTCAAACAATTTTTAACTGCTCGAGAGTCTTTGAAAATTATTTAAGTTTTTAAAACTCCTTGAAAAGTTCTTCAATTTTGTATCTTATCAAGAAAATCAAGTATGAATTGTCCAAATGGCCAGAATATTATTCTTCCGTTCTTATTTTCTGAATGTCTACACCATTTCTTTTAAACTGTTTTGTACAATTTTCATACTGTAGGGCATTTAATGGAAAAAAAATGGGGGTAGGGGGATTGATCAAAAACAAACTTCACTAAAAGCCGATATGAGCAGATGGCGGGGTGCTTCTCTTTTCTCCTTTCTTGTTTTTCCTCTCTGTCCATTAAAGTTCCATGATTTGTCGAGCAAGCAATTTTTATTTCGTTTGATCTTGACTTGCAAAAGAATGTATAACTTTTAAAAGACTTCGTTTGCCTATTTTTTTTCACATTTTTGTAGTCTCAATTACCTAATATAAGACCTCAAAATACAGATTTTTTTTTCAAAAATTTCTCGGGGGAAAAACCCCCGGACCCCCTGAAATTATGGATGTTCTACATCCGACTTAAAGGGACACTCTCCTGTTATCCTTACCAATACAAGGTGAATAAGAAAAATAATAAGAAATTAAAATAACAACAGTCCAAACAGTGGAATCATTAAAAATGGAGACAAAAAGTCTTCTATGTTAACATTTTTATGCGTTTCGTGTGTCTATATATACTATGTGTGTGTGTGTGTGTGTTAGGGCAATGTGCTAATCCGACCCCCCCCCCCGAAAAAAATTTCTGGATACGGCCTTGGGATCCGGAAAACTAAGAAATTAACCCAATATAAATAAATAAATCTATATCTTATCTCTCTCTCTATCTATCTATCTATATCTATATCTATATATATATATATATATATATATATATATATATATATATAGACGGGGGAGATTCTATTAAAACAAAAATTACATATGAAAATCTAGAAAATCTAGAAATTAGTTCGTGAACGTTTGACTGGCACTTACCCTAAGAATATTTACGAAATCGTTATCACTAAGTGTCTCTAAAATATTTAGGACTACATTTCTGGCAATTTCCTTTCTAAGCCCCGTCATGGATCCACTACCGTCTAAAAGTATCACTATGTCTTTGGCAGAAGCAGCACCTTGAATATACCTAAAATAAAATATATGAATAAATAAAATGCAGATATATGTAATACCTATTATAATAACATAAATGATAAAATAAATATCAAAGATAAATATAATTTTAAAGTAAAGTAAATAAAATAAATAGTCAAAGTCAATCAGAATGAAAAGTCAAAGATATATTTTAATACTTAAATATAAGTATTAAAAAATATTGGAAGCACAAACTCTGATAGCACGAGATAGAGTTTTCATTCTGCGTTTAATGAGCTTTATATACTAAAATCGTTAAAAATATTTTTTTTTTCAAAAACTAATATCCTGCTCCAACTTCAATGCACATGACTCAAATGGTCATTAAAATTATGTGCCTAAAAATACTTATTCTCCACTCAATCCATATCCTCCGCAAACGTCATCTTCTAAGACGAACTTAATCTTCAGCCACAACATTTGCACTGCTTAAACTCTTTAATAATGTACGTATTTTATTTCATTTTGTACTTTATTTAAGCAAATTATGCTTTTTATGTTTTTTTAAACTAATGCGTTTTAAAAATGTGACAAATAAATATGATAAGTGGTATTTTAAACTCATTACTGTGAAGAACAAATAGTCTCTAACTTGGACTGAAAACGAATTGAAGTTTTTTCTGCAGTAACAAAAGTAAAAATATGCAGCCAAGCTAAACTAAAAATAAAATTATAACTATGATTAAAAATAATTAAAATACTTTCGAAATTAACTCATTATTTCATGATTAAAAGCAGAAACGTGGCTAACCGAGGAGCCGACTTTTTTCGATGTAATAAGCTCAGCCATTAGTCTCAAATTTGAAGTTAAAAGCGTTTAAAAGTAGTTTGCGTCATTTCTCCCCTTTTTTTCCCAGCATATTAAAAGAGTAGAAAGAAAAGGTTTCTTATTAAGCTGAAAGAGAAACTTTCAACAAAAGTAGAGCTCTTCCACTTTTTTCTGAAGAGAGGAACTTAACGAAAAATGAAATTAATAGTATGGATTTTTTTCTCCTTTCAAGATCTGAGGTTGATATTACCAGAAGCTTCCAGAAAATACGGTGAAACAATTTAGTTTTTAATAACACAATGTATAGAATTACACAAATAAGGTAATTCCTTGTGTTACATAATGTGTTATTAAATTTGTATGTACAGTGATTACCGTCCACTAAATCTGCTGCAAACTGCGTAAGTAATACAAGAACGGACATTTAGAAATGATTTATTTATTTTGTATTGTTACTTATCCAAACGTAAAAAATGTCCGTGACGAGATGTGTTTCCACACATGTATATACCCTTTTGTTATTTTCAATAGAAAATTAATAAATAATAAATAAAATACAGTAATAATTAAAAATGTTTAGTTTTTGGAGATTTTTATTTTAAATTTTTTCTTAAAACATTTTTTAAAAGACAATGTTTTTCAATAACTAAAAACACTGAAACATACACCAATTGAAATATACACTCAAAATATACCCCACTGTTATAGCTGTAAAATTGTCAGTGGAAATTTTCATAAAAATTAAGGGAGCGTGGGGCTTTGGGAAACAGATTCTTGGAATTCTCAATGAGTACATATTTTGAATTGAGTTCAAAAACCATTTCAACTGTACAATGTAAGCAAATTATCTACAATCGAACGTTCCAAAAATTGCAATGTTATATTTTTACTAAATAATGAAGCAAAATCTTTTATATCATATTACTATAAATAAGTTACAATCCGGTAAGTAATTCAAAATTGATCACGAAATCGAAATTACAGCAAATAAGTATGAAACTGGAAAAGTTTGAATAAAATAACAGTACTATGGCCAAAAAAAAAAATATCGTATGAAATAAAAACCAATATAACAACACAGGCTATATTTAAAAGGCACTTGCAAATATTTCTCTTTCAGGATGTCCCAAAGTAGGTGCAGCAAGGAGAGCCACGAAGTGCGAATAAAAACAATATTTTTTTTACCCATATAAGACTGAAAGTGCAAAATGTCGACTTTCACCGGTGATTCACCGGAAATATCCAGTCTATCTTCTGTGCTTTTGGTATTTTTTTGCTGATCATCACCGGCTATTGTCGATATACCCCAGAATTAGGATTTTTACAGCAACATAACATAATGGGGATGCATTAAGGTACCGTGAGAAAATTCTATTTTTTCAAAGGGTGCCGCGAGTTAGAAAAGTTTTGGAACACCTGATCTATTTCATATTCTTAGCAATCTTACAATTTTTCTGATCTTTGCATCATATGACGTCGGCATATTTCCATAAAGTACTGAAAAATTTTCTATGAGTCTTCATAATAGTTAAAAAAAAAACTTTAAACGAACAGTTTTTAAAGGATGTTTTTCAACCTAGAACTGCCTTAAATGAGAAAAACAGTTCCGCTAAATAATTTATGTAGCGAGCACTGGAAGAAATATAAGTCAATACGAATAAGTACGAACAATCTCTATTGATCTCCCGTGTAAATTACATCCTCATTCACGCACTCATGCAACACAAATTAATTACCTAATACAGTGAAACCTGTGTAAGTTGACCACTTGCAATGCAGTAGGGTAGACCAGTGCAAGTTTACGCAGATATTTTTCAATGAATTTTTCTAAATTTTTTGTTTTAACTTAGAAAATTTTAGACATTGAGGTTTCATGAAGCAGTTAATGGAGTCAAAATTAGTATATTCAGTTGTTGCTCAGTTTGTGTTTTTAACCATTAAAAAAAATATTTTTCAGTCCAAGTCGGTTGCGTAAATTTGCCCCGGACACGCGGCTCGTTTACGCATATTTATTTTGACACTTAACGTGGTTCTGTTGGTGTTTTGAACATAATGTCTTACCATTGTTAAAATAAAGCAAAATTATTACAGACTGAATATTGTATAAAGTGAAAGATGAAAGGGCATGAAGACAGCACTACATGATTGTAAGCTATAAGATGCGAATTTGTAACTCAATTAAAAATTAAATGGTGATTTCCAAAACTAAATAGCATGAAAATACTAAAAGGTTTTGTGACAGTTCGGAGCGAAAAAAGCGTCAGCGCACGTTTAGAAATAAGACGCAGCAAAAACGTGCGTAAAGGTGCTCAGACGCCAACGCATAAACTTGCCCCGTCCCCAAGTTTGGATTTATTTTTAACGTGCAAAAAAAGTCGGTTGCGTAAACTTGCCTTGGACACAGGGCACGGTTACGCATATTTATTTTGACACCTAACGTCGTTCTGTTAGTGTTTTTAATATAATGTTTTCCCATCGTTAAAATAAAGGAAATTCATTACAGACTGAATAGTAGGTTGGATCGAAAAAAATGAAATTTCGAATCTTAATTTGGAATACCCACCAAAAGCTGTGCATGTGTAAGAACAATACACATGTAAAATATTATCAAGTTTGAACAACTCCTTGAGGGTCCTACCAAGGCTTGAATTTCTCCAAAAATAGGAAAAAAAGTCGATTTTTCAAAATTTTTATGAAAATAATAAGGTTCAAAATTTTTGTTCTAATACCATTAACATATTTCCTTTTAACACGCTTTTCATGTATCTCCAAAATTATTTACATTCTTTGCAGTATTAGGTTCGCACACAATTTCGTAAAATTTCGTGAAATTTTCAAAAACTGACTTTTTTCAAGCCTTTTTACACATTGCAATATTTTTTTCTTTTCAAGTCCTTTTTTTTTTGCAATGACTGTGCAGAATGCAGTTTTAAACGGAAATGAAATTATACTTTATTATATTAACAGCCCAGCACTTACGACAAGGAGCGTAATTTCTTCAAACTGGACCAGTGGTAAATTGTCGCACCTGTCTAGTTATTTACCTATTGGTCCTGCGAAAATTTACATGGACCAGCAGTTTCACCATCAAGTAATGTGAACAGGTGACGCAAAGGCTGCTCGTATGCAGTTCGCAGATTAACCATGGGACAGGATGTCCAATTTTATTCTCTATGGCCGCAATTGCACCGTTTTTTTTTTTTCTGGTATATTCGTGGTCGTGCCATCACAGCCAAAAGCTAAAAGATCCTTAAGGCTTAAAGAAATTTTCAGTTCAAAAATCTCATTGCTGTCGCGACATGTTTTCCCTTTCCAGAAATTGGCATCACATGACCCAAATAAAGAGAATTTGAATTTTCAACCATGGATTCCTCGCTTATGGTTCTTGGTTGGTATCTGTCTCCAACCATTTCTTTTTGTCATAGTTTTGTCTTTTCGGCTATCGAAAAATGCTTTTTTCAAACCCTTTCATTTCTAGGTTGCAGGATTTGAAGAGAAGCACGAACTTCGTCTGTGACACCTGTGACACTTCTGTCGCTATCTTCGAATTTTATTCCTATCAACGACTTTAGAGCGACAATTATTTAACACAGTACCAAAATCCTGCAATGTTTCTGAAGCAATTGCTGCAGCACATCGCACATCTGTCAGAAATGCCGTACTTGTAGCACATTCTTGATAGCGTTGGCTGAGAAAGCCTCATTTGCTCCACTTTTAAAGTGGCATTAACACCAAAAAATGTTGATGGCTCTGTTGGCGGGAGTATAGCCGTTGCAAATTTTTCTTCTTCTGGAATTGAAACAAAATTTTTGCTGTTTCTCATCAATGTTATTACAGCATCTCGTTACATAAGTAAAAATCTAAAAAAATTATTGATCCTCTCATTCAACAAAATGCCTATTTTTGCCACCCGGAAAATATTCTCTTAACAGTGATCACTGATGAACAAAGTACATCAGAGAACTGGCTTTGCGAAGATTTTGAAGTCCAGACAAGTGACTTCTGTTCATGAAGAAATAAGAGAATTCTATTATTATTTAAGTATTACCTTTAATGCATCAGACTATGATGTTATCAATCGGCAAGAATGTGCAATAACTGCTCCCCCCCTCTCCTATTTTAGCTGGCATATCTAATGAAAGTCTTCAACAATAGATTGAAAACACCAACGCCAATTTTGAGTTCGTTTAGTTCTGTCACACTCAGGTGGTGGAACGCTGTGCTAATGTGGTGACAGAAGCTTCTTTGTTTGTGATTAGTCAATCGACAAGAGATGGCTTCATAGAGCAAAAATCAAATCTCGAAGTATCATGTCATCGATTGATTCAAAAAATGATTTCAAAGAAGTTTCATGAATGGATGTGACGAACTGACTATTTTCTGTGATTTTAACTAACTGATACTTTTCAAGTCCCTCATTTTGTGAAATATTGATGCTTATATGTCAGAGCGACTGTGTGTGAGTAAATATACATTCTTTGTAACCAATGCACTTCTCTCTATGTTTTTTAGTTAATACAACTAAATCATTTTGATAGTTTACATCTAATGTAAAATGAGTGATAAATTTATACTTAATACACTTGGGTCGGCAGATGGAAAAGGTAGAATGGAACTCGAAATGCAGCCATTTGTTTTTAGTGGATGCTGGACTGTTAATGTAATAAAGTTTAACTTCACTTCCGTTTAAAACTGCATTCTGTACAGGCGTTTTAAAAAAGAAAATTGGACTTTAAAAGAAGAAATATTGCAATGTGCAAAAAAGCTTAAAAAAAGTCAGTTTATGGTTAATTTCGCAAAACTCAACGACTTATGTGCGAACTTAATGGTGCAAAGACTATAATAATTGTGAAGATACATGAAAAGAGTGTTCAAAGGAAGCATTTTAACCGTATTATAACAAAAATTTTAAACACTAGTATTTTCATAAAAATTTTGGAAAATTGAACTTTTTTTCTATTTTTTGAGAAATTCAAGCCTTGGTAGGACCTTCAAAGAGTTGTTCAAACTTGATAATATTTTACATGTGTGTTGTACTTACACATGCACAGCTTTTGGCAGGTATTCCAAATCAAGATTCGAAATTTCGCTTTTTTCGATCCACCCTACTGAATAGTGTATAAAGTGAAAGCTGAAGGGCCATGAAAACAGCACTATATAATTGTAAGCTATAAGATACGAATTTGTAACTCAATTAAAAATTTAATGGTGATTTTCTAAATTAAATAGCCCTGAAAATACAGGCAAGTTTTGAAACAGTTCGGAGCGAAAAATGCGTCAGGGCACGTTTTGAAGTAAGACACAGTAAGAACGTGCGTAAAGGTGCTCAGACGTCAAAGCGTAAACTTGTCCCGTCGCCAAGAGTTTGGATTAAATTTTCACATACTTTCACAATTCTGTAAGATAGAGGTGCTTAGCCTGCGGCTTGCGCGGACCACATGAAGCTAATCTGTGCTGCCCGTTGTTTTATTCAATGTTACCAATCGAAAAGCACGATTAACGACGATATCAAATTTGGAGTTAAATATTCAGAAATTGGTTTCTGAAAACAGCATTTAATAAAATACATTGATAATAATGATTATTGGTTTGTAATTTTCTTTCCTTTTTCATATTTTCTCAGGTTATTTAAAAATAATGAAGTGTTCTGGAGTTTTATACGTTTTCTAGTCCACGGGAATATATTTAATGTAAGGTACGGCCTTCTGGCAGAAAAGGTTGCTCTAAGAAGTTGAAAATTCTATTCCTTCTATCACACGAGCACCGTGTAAATCCCGTACTGCTGTAAGGTGGAAGTAGTCAGAAACCGTGACGTACCTAAGGGGTCGAGCAACCCTAGTGAAATTTTGGCATGCCCTCCCCCCTCCCCTCTCTTAGAAGTTCAATTAAAACAATTACATTTACCCTTCATTATAGAAGCATTAATAGTGCTTGTTCTTGAACCCAAAACAGAGGAATAGTTTCAGTTATATTTGTAACCATGCATTTTTTTTCAACGGAATTAACTTTGAAATTTTTGTTTAAAAACCACAAAAATATGTCTACAATAGAAAATTAGTTATTCATTTACTAAAAGAAACAAAAGTTAAAGCTTTACAAGATTCTATTATGATCAAAAAGATAAATTAATTACAAAAAGTTAAACTGCCCTACTTGAAGTGGTGTCGTCGCAAGGGAAAAATATGGTGTGTGCGTATGGGGAGGGCTTGGGGACCCATTAGTTCTTTCAAACGCATGCATAAGTACAGAAAGATGGAGGGTTTTCAGATTCTAGTTTAAGACAAAGAGAGACATTATTAGATCTAGATCTAAGCATTAGCAGTTTGAACCAAATCGTAAGTCAATAATACACTCAGAAAAATGATTTTCTCCACCGGAAATTTTTCGGAATTGTAGTTTTAAAAACCCCGTTTTAGGCGATGTTTGGTAATTTTGGATGTTGGATGGAGGAGAGGTTTGGAGACCGTAAGCTAGCATTTTTTCGAAATTGAAACTAAAAGCGCTAGAGTAGATTATCTTTAACCATTTTAAGAAGATAGGGCTACGGCGGATTCTCCCTCGGGATTTTTTTAAGATTACAGTTCGAAAAATACAGTTTTAGACGATTTTTGGTGATGTTTGGGGAGGAGAGATTCGACTCCCTCTCCAGAAACTTAAAATGGAAGCTCCAAAAAAGTAATTTTAGCCAACCTACGATGATAGGGGAAGCAGTTTTCGAAGATTCTTCTTTGGAAAATGTTCGAAATTGAGGACAGAATTTAAGAAAGTCGTTAATGCTGTCGGCTAGAGGAAGGGTGAAATATTTTGTTGTAGCTTAGAAACTTTCTTACTATTTTTTGAACGCAAAAAAGAAAAGAAAAAAAAATATTTTGCTTAAAAATCATAATCTTGTTTTCAAATAATCTTGTCAAAATGCGTGCCTTCTTGTTGTTGCTTCTCTGGCGAAAGCCACTCCCGCCAACACTTCTGACGGGACTTCTGACCAGGTACGCGACTGGTCAGAAGTCCCGTTCTCAAGACAAACAGGACTTATTCCATAACTAATCAGATTTATTTTAATTTAAAAATTTTAAGTATTCATAAGACGAAATTTTCTACTGCTTTAAAGCTTTAAAAGAAAATTAAAAAAAAAAAATAATAACGATTTGTTTCTTTCATTTTTGTAATTTAAATTTTCTGATGTGAAAAGAAATTTATAGCATAAGTTTTTCTTTTTTTAATTTCTAAAGTTTAAAATTTCAGAAACGTAAAAAATAATTAAAGTGTAAGTAAAAATATGAAATAAAATACAACAATGATTATTTTCTATTTGCATTTTACAAAAGCAATTAAAAATGATTGATTATAGAAAATAATAATATACGGCAATGTAACATCATGTGCTAGTAAAAATGAATAAATAAATAAATGCAAAGATAATAATGGCTCATCTTTTTTAGCGTAAAATATGTGCCATCATGTCATTCGGGGTGTAATTGAAAGAAGAGAACGAATTTGCATTTGACAAATTAAAATTTTTGCAAACAAGAATGGTATCCAGGTTTTGAAACTCGCTTTTTTTTAACATTCTCTTATTTTTCTTTTCGAATTTCCATGCTGTGTTGCTGATTGCTCCATTTTTCTCAAAGTTTGGGGGACAGTTCAAAAATTAAAAATTTATATTGCTCAAAACTTTCTTAAAAATTTTTGGGTTGAGCCCCCTCCCCCCCTAGTGCTCCTCCCCGTTGTGACGCTACTGACATATTTGGCGACAAAATTTTTTTTTTTAAATACTGGTTTATGTCAACAAACGAGCCTTTTTTTTTTTTTTGGTTTAACACATTATATCATTTTTACATTTCGACGAAACGTTCAAATTTGAATCGTTGTAGGGCGAAAACTTTGTTTAGTAGTCGACGTACCCACAAGATGGCAGCACCAGACCAATTAATGAGACTAAGTTGAAATCGTTGAAATGTAAGATTTTCTTGCACTGCTGGATAGAAACAGCGCTAAGCTCATATGTTACTAATGATACAACTTTTAGACAATTTTAGGAAGCCTTGAATACATTTCAGTTTAAAGTTAAAAAATTACGAAAATGTGCGAAAAAAATCTTTGAGTAAAATACCGAAAACATCTCTAAAGCGGCAGCGGCACCTCACTTGATCTTGCCAGAAAAGTATATTACTGTATCAGGGTTTTCACTGAAATCTAATCGAAGTATTGAGGAATAAGTTTGATAATGTTATTTCAATTAATGTGATAAAATGAAAAAAAAATATATTAAAACAAAATTAATTTGAATTTTGACATCTTGAATTCAAATTATGTTTTTCGAATTTTACTGAAGTACAAGTGGCACGCACTTGCCTTTATTGTATTAAATGGTTATTTTTATGATGTTTGAAATGTTATTTGTTTTCATTTTATTAAAAATGAAACACAAATACAATTAAACCACTTTTTGAACTAATTTAGACAGGAACCCAAGACGAGGAATGTTTAAAGACCAGTAGATTTTTGATGTCCCTCCTGGTGAAGCTGTTTTTAACTAAGAGACAAACTATGTATAGATTGAAGTTAGGGGGGGAAAAAATGTCATTTAAAACGGAGCAAAATATTAATACAATTTCAAAATGTACAACTTCCTCATATGAGTGCACTATAACATCATACCTAAAATCGCAATCGCAGATAGGCTGTAGAATTTTTTTTTTTAATTGCCGAATGTCGCATATTGCGTCTTTGTCCACAAAACGGTTTTAATTACTTTTTTCAAACTTTGAATTAAATTTAAATCTTAAGTTGATTATACGAAAATGTAGTTCAGAGTCCAGTTCTGAACGTTTCACTCCTACTTCGATTTTTTGGACGTATTCTGGGAAATCTTATCCGTGAACATGGAAAACTGTGGGTTCTGCTAAAAATTATTATTCTGCTAAGAATAAAATACAGTTGAAGCTATTCCACTAGCAAGGAATAATACCTTAGTGATGCTCCCTTTCAACGATCTGGAACGAAAGTTTATTTTTCAATGTTTTAAATGACTATAAATTATGTCTGCAAAGAAAAAGTAGGAAGCGAAAATTAGTGAAAGAAAATTGGTTCGCGTGGTAAGATTTTTGCAAGAATTATTTTTTTTCACTGTGTAGTTACAAGAGAGTTATTTATCATGTGAAGTAAGGTAGAACACGCTCATTAGGTTTATTTTATTTCCTAGAATTCGAAGAAAAATTTTGAAATATTAAGGCCTTCAAACAAATGTTAAGACTAATTCTCTTTTCAGAATTAAGTTTTGTTATAGTTGAAAAAAACAGTTATTATGGAACCATTCAGTACGTTTTGTATTATTTAATCTGTTGTCTCTCTTACTACACGTGGATTTGACTGCTTGCAAACTTGTCACGTGTCTATGCGTAGGCGAACTTGCGTAGGCCCTTGCAGGAATGAAATACAGCGCATTAGTGGTCTGAAATACGGAGATGTGCACTTCAAAAGTCAGAATTTTGAAATTTATTCGAGATAATATTGAAGGACATTCTTCTCTTACTTCAATTTTGCGATTATCTTGAAAATTGTACATGCGCAAAACTTAAAGTATTTGTTTTTTATTGTAACAGTAGAAATATTCGTAAGAAAATTCGTTAATTAAATGCAACGTAAAAAAAACTGCTTCGAACAGATTCAAAATTTTAAAGACAATTAATCCTCTGGAGTTTAATATTTCAACACACGCAAATATTACTAAAAAATGTCAGGTTCTTAACGGTGCATGCATGACCGCGTTCAGGATTCTAGAAGAAAATTTTACACATTTTCAGCATATATTAGAAGAAAACTTAAATACTTGTTAAATCTGCCCGTAATTTGACTAGTTGTCATCAGTGAGAAGTGTGATGATCTTACCTAAATATTTTTACCTAGCACAAACTCACTTATATGCTGTCATTTTGCTTGCCAACAATGAATGTGTACTTGCTTCTTAAACCTACCAGAACGTTAAAGCAGTATTATCTTTAAATTGCACGTCTATTACTTCAGCTATATGTGCATATCTGTCTAGATATCCAGATTATCTAATAAAAAGTGCATTCTAAAAACAAGAATTTCAAAAATGACGAACAAGTACTCAAGTTTCAACATAATTGCAGAGTCAAAATGGCTCCGACTATGTGGTATTCAAATTTGAAATATTCAAATACTCAAACCAACGTATGCTCATTTTTGAAGTATTTACGCTCATTTCTGAATATGTAATAATTCAGCACACCAGAAAATATGGGTACCAGTGGAGCACAAAAAATTTTTTTGAAAGGGGGGGGGGGGGGTCCAGGATCGAAGAACCACCATTCTCATACCTTACACCAAACATATTCTTATATATATTAGGGTGCGTCTTATTTTTGAAGATGTTATTCTTTCATGAGGCACCCTCTCATTTTGTTCCTTTGGATGAAAAAAAAATTCACATATCTTAAAAGTAAAAATTGAATAAAATTTAGAGGTTGCTACCATTGCTGTAAAATTTGAAACCTAATTTTTTTTTTTTTTTTTGCATCAAATATAAAAATGTTTATTTATGTTATCTTTTTGTTATTAATTTCAATTAGTAATAAATTAGATTGTTACTGACTTTGAAGTTATTTCATATTTTATTAAATCATGTTAATTAACTGTAGCTACAATCAACTCTCAAACTCTTAACTGTTGGTTAGCAAATCAAAGAAACAAAAGTTGTCAGTTAAGAACTCAAAAAGAAAACTAAAAGAGATCTATTTCAATAATCAAAAACAAAATTAATGGAATCCGTCATCAGATTATTTGCTTGACCTTGCTCTTGCTGATGATACTTTACGCAAGATTTCACTTCCAGGAGAGAAATTATTTATAACGGAAAGAAAACTAGGAGGACAAGGCGAAATGGGTAACAAATAAATCTCTATTTAAAAAGGCAACAGAACTTGCGTGAAAAGAAGAAATTTTGAAAGAAAGAAAATCATGAAAAATCTGAATCAGCTGTAGTGAAAGTATTTTTTTTTTAAACCTCTGTTGTAACTGACAGTGCTTTGACTGATTCTGAAGAACAAGAATTTGCAAAAAAGTTTATCTAGATTTGGTCTTTTGTTGTTGAAAAGCATTTTCACTTACAAGAAGGAATGTGTTGCTTCAAGTAATTTTATTTGACATCTACGTGTCATTTCTGAAGAGACTAACTCCAAATTGGTCTCTTTCTTAAAGAAACCTAAAAGAACAACTCCTCCAATGAAACACTAAACAGCAGATGTTGTAGAACTAAAACCAAAGGAAAAGAAAAATGGAGGATTCCATTACTAACATTCAAATTTTTCACCATAAAGGTCTTTTCATCAAGTTTTTTTGAAGAGATATTATCAAATAGTTTGGATGATGAGTAGCAATCAGAAAAAGGCTTGTATATTTTACATTACTAGAAACAAAGGGGGGAAAATTACAATATTGGTGAGTGTAAAAGACTGAAATTGTAAACCAATGAAATGCGTAGTGGAACTTTTGCATGATTTTTGTTACATTATTACACAGCATAGCAGCCATGAAATGCTTATTATTTTTTTGTATGTATAGGAAATAAGCATTTGGGTTATGTGTCTACCTTAACCAACCTAATTTCATGTTGATGTCAAATACTGCAATAGAAAATTGGGAATATATTTTTACTCTAATTTTTCACAATGAAGGTAATTTTAATCGCTGGTAGCAACCTTTAAATTTTGTTCAAATTTTTTGAAACTTTTAAGTGGGTGTTTTTTTCATCAAAAGGAAGCAATTAAAGGGGTGCCCCATAAGAAATTCAAAATTTTATCAAAAAGTGCATTATAAGACGCACCCTAATATATATATATATATATATATATATATATATATATATATATATATATATATATATATATATGTTTGTGTGTGTGTATTTAATAATTACTTATCATTAATTAATAAAATAAATTTTTAAACTATCAGACAGCTCAAGAATGAATGTATTTACTTTTCTCATATCAAAAATATAAAAAGCGAAGCCAAATCATCAATATAGAACAATTTATATTCAAATACAGCTAAATTTTGCAGCGGAAGGAAGAGCGAAAATATGTTTTTTTTTTCTTTTATTAAATCTGAAACTATCGTTACATTTGTTTGGAATTATTTTGCGTACTACATACATAGAATATAGTCAATTAAAAACACTCAAGGGCGATGGGATGGGTCCAGACCCTTTGGAACCTTCCCTTGTGTGCGCCACTGATATTTCAAGGAAACTAGAAAGCATGAATGTACTCATTTCTGAAAACTTCATTTTTCTAATTGCGGAATTTTAAAAGTGATTTTTTTACAAAGAAATTTACTTTTTATTTGAACATTAATTTTAAGATTTACATTTGGAAATGTAAAAAAAAAAAAAAAAAAAAAAAAAAAAAAAAAAAAAACATACTAACAATCACTGTAATATATTTACGTCTTAAGTTATTTTAAGTTTTGAAGTATCTTAAATGTGAAAATGTGCATCACATGAGTTTTAAATCAGCCTCAATTACTCATTCATCGATTGAAAATTTCTGTAACTAAATTCAATAGTTTCTAATATGTTGAGGTATCAACTGAAATTGCTGAACTACATTCATTTAAACAAAAAATTCATCTTTCGATTTTCCAAAAATCGAAACAACTTATAATTACGAAATTCAAAACATACATTCAGACAGTTCAACGCAAATTAACCAACTTCCTTGGTACTGCAGAGATTAAAAAGAGAGAAAAGAGACATGACAAATTTTTATGATTTTTTTCACGATCTCGTTTTTTAAGAACACTTGGTTGTAACGAGGAAATACCATGGTCCCTTTACGTCGTTATAAGCGAGTTCAACTGTAGAAGTAACATATAAAGGAATATATATATATATATATATAATAGTATTTTATATATATATATAATAGTATTTCATAAAAAGATGTGAGGAAACAAGAACATATTTTATGTTTGTTGAATTGCAAGTGAAGTTCTTACAAATCACAATAAAAAGAACAAAAAACTAAGTCATCCCGTAAAGCAAGAAAATGATACATCATAACGCTATGGAAAAATCATCTCACGTTAAACTTTAAAATTATATGCTGCAGTAAGCTTTTTTGGATCTCTCATTACTGATAACTTCGATTATGCCACGGTGTTAGGATGACAAAATGTTTCCATATTGATTAACTCGGCAGCGTGGATAGATTGGTTGGGGTAACAGTGGAAGTGGGTCTTTTGAGTCGAATGAAACCATCATCTCTGCACCCCCCTCACCAAATCCATTCTTTCCGTAGACAGTTCTTGGAGAAACCGATAATACTCCAATATTCAAGGATCTTCTGAGCAAAATAAAATAGGAACGGCTGCTGGAGCTATGCATTATGCTCAATTTTTACCTCCCAGTACGCTGGATTATATTGGTTCAGAGATCCGAAATTGCAGTTTTTCCCCCATAAAGCTGCTTTAGTTTTATCGTTAAATAATGAAGGACTGCAAGTGGGCGATAAAGAGAATTGCATAACTGGAGAAGGTTTGATGGAATTAAATCGAGATTATCATTCAGTTTTCATTGCAAGGCACATGGGAACGGATGGAATTTCATTTTGCTTTAGATTTACGATTTTTCTCTCGATGTAAGTATGATCACCACGGCTGATAAGGTTTTCAAAAACTGGATGCAAATAATTAATATTAAATAGCTATGTAACTTCGAATGCCTGAGTTTGTTTGTAACAATTGTTACTATGACATCGATATTACTGATATATCATTGAAAAATGAAAAGGTAAAAGTGTAATTTCAAATAATAATTTTGAACCAGCTAGTTATAGCTGAATGAAATTTGATAATTCTTAAATAATTGGAACAAAGTTGAAGCACCGTTGATTTAGCTTTAAATAATATTCAAACTAGGAAAAATGCAAACACATTCAAAATTCAAATAAAAATAGTAAGATAAAGGGTAACAAATAGCGTACGTTATAAGAAAGGTAAAAGGTAACGAAAAAATAGCTATGCATTTGATTATTTTGTTTCTCTTTGTACTTTCAGATTAAATTATTCGCACTATTTTATGAAAATTTTCAAGCTAATGATATACATTCCATTTCATAAAATACAATATATGCTTAACCTACCACTTTGATTCATATGTTTTTGAACACTTTTTCTCTTAAATATTTATCTAAACTAAAATAACCCGTAATAAATAAAAAATGGCTTATTTTTCCTATTAGTTTCAAACACATTTAACAAAAATTTTTAAATGAATAAAACATTCAACTACAAGATTAGAAATGGTACCTCACATACTTTTAACTTTATTAAATAATACTAAAAATGTGAATGGCAGCTTCAAATTCAAGCGCAAGTTTTAATTTCGTCAAAATAAAAGAACTTGAGGTTTACTGAAGTTAAAGGATACGTATTTCAAGTGTAAAAGCAAACTTAGTAATATATACGTCAGCTTTAAAACGAAAAACAATGTTTCAAAAACGGTAAAAAGTTGTCTGAAGTCTTAAAGAAACTCTCTTACACCTAAAATACACTCAGCAAATAGAAATTAGTAGCGGAAAAAGAAACGACTCATCCTCATTATATAATAGCAAATGATCATGTATCGCTCCTGACGTCATGAATGAAACTCGCGCCACGGCATGATAATTTAATAATATGTTTTGGCAATGATTATCATGCAGGAAAAGGCTTTATTGTGACAAGGCAGAACTGCATCCGGTAACAAAAGTGTTTTACTGGAAAGACTGTGTCATTTCAAGTGATGAAGAAACGAAAAAAGTGCTCAACAATGAACGCTATCTCGCTATCTACTGGAGTTTAAGGTTAATCCACTGGATTTAGAGTTAGATCACCAAACAGGCAATTGCTTCGTTCAAATTTAGAAGCGAATTTCATTCGTCATATCTTAACGGGCGATTTTCTAGTTTCTGCAGCTTATATAATTCTGAATTAATCTGCGAGTCAATAAAAGGAAAAATTAAGTCGTGTGTACACTGTTAAAAATTCAGGAAGATTTTCAGGTAATTGTTACTGTAAAATGGCGGACTTAACGCATCACTGATTTCTACGGTAATTTATACCGGAGAAATAAGCGATCCCAGCGCCAATTGGTTGCTGTGGCCTACGGAGGAACCGTAAAATTTTACAGTAACATTTGATTTTTACGGTAATACTTACTGGCAACATGGATGCCAGTAACAATTACCGTAAATTTTCCGGAAAATTTTTAACAGTGTAGTGAATGAATATGTGAGCTGAAATTTGTAATTCCTTTACTTTTTTGTTGCAGCAGTGACATTTTTTAAATCAAAAGTAATCGTATTGTACGTCGTTGGTTTGACTTTATTTTATTTAAGGAAAAACATCATTAGCAACCATTAGTAATGTGTCCGCCATCTTATAAGTCACATGGAGAAAATCAATGTTTATACTAACCAGGAAAGTATTAGGATAACGTCATGCAAAAGCTCATGAAAATGTGCTGTTAATCTCTGAGTGCTGAATTCAGTGGTTCAAGGAAGTTTTACCTTGAAACATTTTCACATTTCTTTACTTTTAACCTTTTTCGTCTAACCGTTTCGTAAAAGAAAAGGATCTCATTAACCTTTTTTTCTCCTAAACCTTTACTTTTAACTTCTTTACTAACCTATTGTTCAGTCTAATTCCCAGTAAAAATTCACAAATCAAGAAAAAAATAACAAATAAAACTAAATAAAAATTAAAAAATGTAGTTATAATATATTTTTCAATCCATTTGCACGCACGTGACATTTCCAGTTATAGATTTGAACTTAATTTCGGAAATTGTATTTTTTTATTTTCTACATATTTAAACATCAACAATTATTTTGTGTCACAATACAAAGTATCAAATTTATTTTTTAAATACAAATTTCAAAATATATTAATCGAAAAAATATTACTTTATATTCCACATCACGAAAAAAAAAGGTAACATTTCTCAGAAAAAGTATTTTCTTCCTTTTTTCATGAATCAATGAACAGAACCGGCATGTTTTCCATACCATTAATTCATTGTAGTTTAAACTGCAACCTTCCATCCACATTCCGTCATGAAACAATAGAAATATTTTAACTTATTATTGTAGTTTTTTTTCCATTTAAAAATAAAAATCATAGACTATATGATTTGTTTTCAATAAGAAAACCGTCCTAATATGATAATTAGCTAATATTTTTGTAGGTAAGCGTCATTAGTTTGCGTGACAATTAAATCATTACTTTCTATAATCTCAGATATATCACGTTTTCGGATATATCGCTCGTTTTTTTTCCCTTCTTTGTCTTCCTACAAGTACGATATAAAGAACAATTACTGTATCTAACAGGGGCTCCCAAAATTTTTAGATTCATGGCACTCTTTGAAAAATTGGAAATTTCTCACGGCACGCTAGCCTATCTCTGTTGTATTATATAAATTGATACCATGGATTATTTCGCGGAAACCCTTTCCTCTAATTGCGGCACCCACTTTAAGAACCCCTGTTACATAGAAGTTAGAAGCAAAAGTTTGAAATTCTCGGAACAAAGTAAAAATATGTGTAAAAATGTCGTATGCTTGCAAATGGATTGAAAAATATACTTTCTTTCCGTTGAGAGCATCAGAGAGTCAAAACGAAGACACTAAACGAAGATAGTAAGTCAAATTCAATGTCAAAATTTTAAAAGTAAGTTTTTTGAGGTTTAAGAAAAGTGTGACGGTGTAAATCGATCTGTTTATCACCGTTTCCAATAACTTTTGAGATTTAAAGCAAAGGAAAACAAATAAAAATTCTCAAAGCAATTTAGTTTCATGTTTCAGTTTCTCAAAACATGTTTTTATATTTTTATGCAGATTTGAACAATTAAACTATAATATTAATGGCATTTGCCTTAACGAAAAAACACAATTTTTTCAACTCCCCGTTAAATAAGTTCGGAGAAAGCGTTTCAGATTCTTCAAAACGAAGACAAAGCTTATTCAGGCTTAATTAAATATACTTACTGTTCGCAACATGCTCTCTCGACTAATCCTTAAATTCAAAATAAAAGATAGTAACTTAATGAGGAGAGTTTTAATTGAAGGTTTTTATATAAAATTATTTAAGCCTCGGACAAATTGTCAAGTAAAAAACTAAATTAAGAAGATTTACTTACTTTTTTGGTTTCTAATCTATGAATTTTTATGTCTTAGTCTTTACATTTTATTCATGCATAAGGTATGAAGGCCCCCTTAAGATGTTTTCACCCTCCAGCTAATTAACTTCCTACTCCGGGCTCATGAGTGCTAATAAGCCCGAAACTTCAGTCCTCGGATGGAATGACTGAGCTGATGGTGTATTTTATGTATACATAAGGTAGTCTGACAAGTAAGTGAACACTGAAGCACAATTTCATTGTCGGAAATTCAGAATGCCCTGAAAAACTGCAGCACTTGTAACATGACATTAATTTTTACTTCCTTAAAAAAGGAAGTATTGTATTCGCGAAAAATTTCACTCAAAATTCGACCTTAATTTCCATTTTGCTCACCACCGAATTAATGCTGAGTTTTTTTTTCAATCCGACCACCCGCGGATAAGAACGTATTAACACCCGAAATATCCATTTTGACATTGCCCGAGTTAATTACAACGACTTTTCTCGTGACGTCCGTATGTACGTATGTATGTGCGGATGTATGTCGCATAACTCAAGAACGGTATGTTCTAGAAAGTTGTAATTTGGTACGTAGACTCCTAGTGGGGTCTAGTTGTGCACCTCCCCTTTTGGTTGCATTCGGGTGTTTCTAAACGGGTCTTTTGCCCCTTTTGGGGGGAAAATCATTGTTAATTTCGATGCCCTTTAACGATGTTAATTTCGACACCTGCCTTCTCAAGTGGTGTTATAATTTGGTGAACACTTGGCGATATATCGCCAGTCTTTTGGTTGCCAAGTTTTGTCGCCAAGTCGGCGACAAATTTGGCGTTTTATTTTTTTTTAAATCTGGTTTCGATTTGGTCACTGGTGGTGATATTTAGAGAGTAAACTATTGAATCACATTAATATTGCCAATAAAGAGAAAATGACTTTAAAATTGGAGTAAAAGGAAGTCATGTGATGCACACATCAGCTCGTTTTTTGTGTAGTTATTTTTAAGTAGAACTTCTACAGTCGTGCTTCATAAATTTTGAGGGGTTAAATTAAAAGGCAATCAACAGCAAATCGCTTCTATTTTTATGTACATATTGTCTAATTTTGATGTACAGCGTTTCAGGGAAAAAAACATCACCACTGAATTCAATATCTAGACAGCAAAGTTTCATGCTTTAGTCTTATATAGACACCATATGCGATGTTTAAACCTTCACCCTCAGAATTGTTCTCACTAGAAATATAATTATGTTACTGACGCTTTCACTAAAATATTCTTTTTTGTAAATTGAGGAAAACAGATAAGCAAAGTAAAATATAATTTTTAAATATTTGTTTAAAGCCAAACGTGGAATGAAATTGAAACAAGACTAAGCTAAATATTATGAGAATGTAATTTTTCTTAAAATTTCTTAAGTTTAAGACATTGAATACCACTTTTTTATTATGGAAAATGAAACGATGAGAAATCAAGAAACAATTCACATTTTTTTTTCTTACAATGTGTTTTTATTCCTGTAAAATTGTTTTACTGTTCAAATTTTCGATTTAAACTTTTATAATAAGTGATATGATTGATCAGTTTAACCTAGGAATTTCATTAAGATATTCTGAGTATTTTTTCACTTCAACTTACGTTATGAGAAGTAATAAACAATAAAACAAATGCTGTGATTTATATTATGTTTTTTTCCCTTCTAGAATAATGACATGAACACTGCAAAAGGAAGCAATAAATATTCGTATGCTGATCCGGAAATCGCTGTTGGAATTGCAACCGATAAAATGCCAGTATCTCAAATCAGCATCGTTTTCCATACTGAGATGGTTAACGGCATAACTATATATAAAGGTTTCACAGGTCAAACTGCATGGATGGAGAAATGGGAAAGGATGGATGAAGAAATTATGACTATGGCATTTAGTATTACTGCTTGTGGAAGTGCCATCACACCAAAGAGAAGGATTAGAAATGACTGAAAGTTACCTGAAACCGCGGCTTGGAAGAAAGACTAGTAATAGACCAGAACCAGACGAGGCAGGCAGTTTTGAGAGAAAATGAAAAGCGAGGAAAACTTTTAACCAAATTAAAAGCAGGAAGATGTACGTTCATATTTCTCTCTTTTGTTAACTACAATAGATTACGTTACGTTCAATTTTTTTTTACGAATGTTCAAAAAAATGCAAACATTTGTTTTATATTTGTACTTTGATTTAGGACAAAAGATAATATTTACCACGGTCTCATTCGGCAGTCGTACATGTCCGGCCCTTCGGGAACTTCCCATTTTGTGGCTAGAAAAAAATCATCACCAATAATTATGGGGAAAATAAATAAGGGTATGAATAACTAATACAGTACGAGACAATTCGATAGAACGCGAGTTAAATGCGATTACATACTGTTCTTTATTACTAATCTTAGTTTTTTGGACAATGCTCTTCTTAAAACAAAAAATAAAGGAAAGACGTTATAAAGCTCAAAATTTTTATTCATTTAAATTTAGCATCAATTATCGATTTAAGTTTATTAAATTATTTTCCAATACCAAATACATAAAATCGTACTAAACATTTTTAATGCATGTTTTAGTAAACACATAATATAAACACAAAAGGACACTCGTTTTTTCCCCTGGAACTCAAACACTTTATATTAATCTTAAAATTCTTAGCAAATTTCATGGGCTTTGTTTTTTTTTTATTGACTTACCGGACATTTAGCTTGGTTTGGCTTGCATTTAAAATTGCAACAGATCAATCTTTAGCTAAATCAATCGTAGTTAACATTTCCGTTTGTTTTTTTTCCACACACAAATAGCAATTATTTCGCTTGGTTCGCAGCGCAAACAATCATGAAAACTCCTGGGCTTTATATAATCAAATTGTATTTTAGCAATGCTGCTGAAGTAGTTTAACGAGTAATTTTCAGGGTTTTTCAAGTTTGTAATTGTCTGCGAAAAGCAAAAACAAGAAAAGGCTGTTTTTTTTTATTGCACTTCTGCAAAAATTAGTTTGCATCATTGTTTTAAAATCTTTTCACGGAACATTTTAAAACGTTTTGGTAACAAGGAAAATGCAAGTAATTCGTCTCTACAATTTCCATAAAGCGTAAAAAAAATCTCAAAATAAGTAAGTTAGGGCACAAAATTAAAGCCCTAAAGTTTTAATAAAACTTAGAACAATCTGCAAAAACGTCATTAAGTAGTGTAAAAATTTCGACTTTAATGTAAAAAAAAAGCATTACTAACTATTTTTTATGCGCAAAATCGACAAGCGATCACGTTACCGTAAACACGCTGCGAAAAAAAACTTCGAGCTAAACCTTGGCTCTTTTACTTGTCGATGGCGAAAAATTCAATAGCTTCAATAAAGTAGAGCCATTAAACTCATAAGAGTGCCGTTTACAATGATACTTAATTGTATTAAGTAATCGTATTTTGCAACACTACATTACGCTTTTCAACTGGTTATCTATGGTTCACAATACTGCTTATTTGGTTATCTTACACTACACACACAGGAAAACATGTAAACACTCTTGATTTTATTTGTATAGATTATGTATAACACAAAGCACTTACGTAAAACTTTATGCAAAACAAATGCAATTATACAAACCTGGAAATAGTCGTAGGAAACCCGTAGCACTGCCGAAGAACTGCCATATCAGAGATGAATCGTAAATTAAATTATTTTTGAATACTGTATTTAGTTTTTCTGACCATTTTATAGCATTTAAAACATCAGGAGCTGTAACAGAAGAAACAACTCGTCAGAGATTACTACTTTCTTACAAATTAGCTTTTATTTAAGCTGATACACTAATTTAATATTAGTGTATCAGCTGAGCATACTGAACAATGTTGTATTAGTTCCAGAAGATATGCAAATTAATTGTATTAAAAACAGAGAGTAAAAGTCTTATATAATTGTAGTTTTTAATTTCTGTTAATGTAAATTAAAACCTGTTTTAAAAAATAAAAAATGTTTATTATAACAATTATAAATGCGTACACGAAATAAATTCTAGAAAACTATCTACATTAAGTTTAAATAGGAAAACATTAACAATATAGTATTTCTTTTAAGTAATGCAATTTTTGTAAGTATTCATTCAACCTTTTTAGGCACACATTAAGTAATTAAAATTTATATATCTTTAAACAAAGCTGAATAAAAATCCATGAATACATGGTATATTCCACAGAAAAAAAAAGAAAACCCTTCTAAAAAACCGAAAAGCGTAAGTAAAAGGAGCTCAAATTTGTTTATGAGAAAAAATTATACAGTGAGCGAACGTTATTTTTTTAGTTTTAAGCTATCTACAACTTTTAAATTTTTTTCTTAATTTAGATTGCTTTTAATCAAAGTTTTTTTTAATGACTGTTCTTTTGATGCCACAATGTTTATTATAATGTTGAAAAAAGAATGCATTTAGTATTTTTATGCCGGCAAAATCTAAACGCACATGCCCTGAAGAACTGGATCTAGAAAGTTCTCGTATTACTTCAAGAGTGTTGAGTTAACATTTGTAATTTTAATTCTAGTGGATTTCTTAGCCCTTTATGAAGCTTCGGAAAACAACTTACTAAGTTCAACGAATGTTAATTTCTATAATAACTTAATTTTGACTATATCTGACTAGTAATCAAATTTATGAAGATAAGGGATATATACGAGTAACACAACAGTTAGGAAATACAGGAACCCTAAACCATCCAAAGAAGGACATGGTTAAGATGACATTTTAAGTAACCAAAAGACCGGAAGAGCTTTTTTAAAAACCAATATTAAGTTAAAAGCAATTTTAATACCCTTTCATAAGGAAAGCAATGAAAAATTTAAGTTGCAATATCTATTTAATTTATTAAAAACTTTTACTAAAATTATTTTATCTCTAGAAAATCACCCGTCAAGGCATGACGGGTGAAAATTGCAGCATTTGAGTGAAGCAACTGCATGTTTGAGGATATTTCGATCGTTGAAATTTTGGGCAGTTCATTTTTCCTTTCTGGTGAAGTTAGAGAGGTTGAAGTACATTAACTCTTTTGGAGTCATAAAATTGGAAACAATTGAAAACAGAAAAAAAAATATATATACAAGAACAAAATCTTCTAAAAAATACATACAAAATTCAGTAAACATCCTCAGTTGTAAAGAAATTCATATTATAAGTAATTTCATTTGCTAGTGATGTCAGAGCGTTACTCGATCAGTGATTTCGGTTATCATATGTATGAGAATTACAATCCAGTTCACGATTTTTGGGTATCGGCTGGGACGACTCAACCACAAAATCAATTGAAAACAAGACGATGGTGAAACAAGTTCGTGAAGCGTCGTTGTTAACAGTTGTAACAGTAAGTTATAACAGTTGTTACAGAGGAAAATTTACTTCAATTTATCTCTGGAGTCAAATTTCCAGATCAGGTGCAGATTGCTGAAGTCTTGATTTCCTTATCGAGTTGCTGTCCTCCCTATTTCCTACAAATTTTATACTTTGGACTCATCCGCCGAGTGCCATGATAGCTTTTCCACAGTATGTACCACTACTCAGTTTGAAAATAGAAGATATCAGGAATCAGTTCTTCAAGCAACTGTGATGGAATTACACGTTTTTCTGGTAAGTTTTAAAAGATGCTAAAAACTTACATTTATCATACACGTTAGTAGGAACGTGAACTACACTGTATGAGGTATTAACAGCAGCACCATCGTAGCTTCTGTGTGGATTGTACTCCATTGGTTGCCAATCTGTGCTATCTTCTGGAGGCATTTCGTACCGAGGGTCGTACATCTTTTTGGCATTAAAATAGTTGAGCTGTAAAAATAAACAACGAAAATAGATATTGTTGATACATGCCGGATTCTAAGAAATAAAAAATATATTGGTTAAAGTCAGTGGCGTACCCCGGAGCAGTGGTGACACCCTGGAGGTAGTTTTTGGTGTCACTCTCCCCCTCCTCCCTCTACAAACGCAAAAGAAAAAAAAATGAAAACATGAAATTCATGCAATTTTTAGAAACAACTACACTTGTATAAAACGTAGTTTCAAGGAGGCTAATGTACAAAAGACAAATAAATGTGGACGGATTGGGGGATTTCCCCCAAGGGGTTTTAATTTACAAACTTCAAGACTTAAAAATGCGTTTTAACTTCATATTTTTCAAAAACTTGAATTTCCACTTTAGGTATCAACCCCCAGACGGGTGACATCCGGGGGGGGGGACCACCAACCCCCCGCCCCAACAGGGATGCCACTCTTAAAGTTTTGCAACTCACTTGTAATTGAGAAGAAATACATTTCAGCAAATATTCGAATTTGCTTTAAATTTGTAACTATGTTGCTGATATACGAATCAAACAAGGAAATATTTCTGAATTCCCTCCAATCTATACATATGTATTTGTATATAATAAAGTGGAAAAGATAAAGCAAAAATTGCTACAAAGATACACAGCTAAATTGATTTAATTCTATTAATAAATTCCGAACGATCTAAAAAATGATAATGAATGGAAGCAATTAAACGAAGGAATGTACTCCAAGCAGTTTCTGGAAAACAATCTTCCAATAGATGCTACATTTTTGTTTTTTTACGAATATGAATCAATAAAAGAACATCGAGAGAAATGATAGAAAAAATACTTAAAGAACCGGGGATTCTCATTATGACAAGAAATGCTATAAAACAAACAGCGGGACCAAAGAATTTCGTGAAAGATTTTATCGGAATAAAAATAATCCAGAAAGAAAAATTGCCTCGGGCTTGGTGTACAATCTAATAGAATTTGCCATTAGCTATATTAGGTTGAATAGGAAACATGATTCGTTCAGTTTCAATGTTATCAAATCGAATTTCTGAGGCAAGCGAAGTAGTCAATAGTCAATTCTGCGAAAATAAGTGCATTTCTAGACATGCAAAATGTTTGTTCGGGAGAATTACTGATACATTTTTTCACCACGATAATAAGGCAACTTTGAGTTGAAGAAAATAAATCAGAAATGTACTTTTTTAGAATTATTTCACAATTTTGCAGCAGAATAGTTTTTTTTTTTTTCATCACTTTTATGCATTCATTTTAAACCAATTTTTTCTTTGGACATGATGCGGTATATGTTTAATGACAATATGAAAAATGTTAAGCTTTGTGACATATGCATAATGAAAAGCTGTGAGAAGAAACAAAATGAAAAAGGAGAAGATAAATACAAAAAGACTAAAAATCAATCTAAAGCTGTATATTACGTATTATTCCTTCCAGCCGTTAAAAACCCATGCAAATAGTGTTAGCGTTTAGTAACAGTTGCTTTCTTTTTTTTTTTTTTTTTGCATTATCTCCGCGAAAATTTTATTTTTGTCTATCAAATTGCAGCTACAAGGCATGTTTTTAAAGTAAGTACCGTTTTGATATAAAAAAAGAACGAGTACAGATAGAGCTAAGTAATTTAGTGCACAAAAATCTACCACCCTTACGCTATTTTTCGACATTGCTCCCGTGATTTTCCAAGCATTTGTCATAGCGTGGTGCAGGTTTTTGTATACCTATTCGTAAAAAGTTACCGCCCGTTTAGTCAACCATGAGGACTGTTACAGGGCTTTGGCTGGAGCGTTTTTGAACATCCTCTGGTCTGCCCTCACCTCGCTCGCAACATCTTTCATTTGTTTCGGCATCTAAAGTCTTTCGTAGGTGGTCTGTGGCACAACAGCAATAATGAGCTCAGAGAACATGTTATCCCATGGCTGACTACACAGGCGGCAATTTTCTATGAATAGGTATACAAAAACCTGTACCACGCTATGACAAATGCTTGGAAAATCACGGGAGCAATGTCAAAAAATAGCGTAAGGATGGTAGATTTTTGTGCAATTAAATTGCTCTATCTGTACTCGTTCTTTTTTTATATCAAAACGGTACTTACTTTAAAAACATGCCTCGTATTTCCGAGACGTTTTATGCCTCGATCATTTTCACTTATTCTCATTGTTTCAAGCTGCATGACCGCTTCAACGGTATTTCAAACTCTTGGTTCTATACAACGTCGCGTGCTCCAGTTTGGTTCGGTATCCATACTAGTCCTTTCCTTTTCTTACTCTTGTACGTCTCAAAAAAAAAAAAAAGAAAAAAAAACCTGCATCGATGGGCAAAACGTAATGTTTGAAGGTCTGTGTTATTAAGAATCTACGGCTACATTTTTTTTTTTTTTGCTATATAGCTCATTTGGAAGAAGAGTGCCACCAGGACAGTCCCGGGGGGGGGGGGGGGAGCAGGGCAATTGCCCCGGGGGCCACAAAGTGATGGGGTGCCGCATGGCACCCCTCGTTTCGATGGAACACGACGACATTCACACCAAATGAGGGGCGCGCTCCCTCATCGTATAAAATGCCCCGATTGTATAAAATTAGGGTATTTTTCCTCATTTTGTGTTTCATAGATACACAGTCATAGACAAACAAAATAGAGAATCATTGCAATGATTCTCTATTTTTTCCTTGGGCACGAAACTATTCCTCTTTCTAAGTCTCCAAAACATTCGTTTCCTTCATATCATTGAAATAGATACAATTCCTGAGAATATAACTTTAAAATCAAACTAAAGGCACTTCTCCTTCGTCTAGTTCTCACTAAATTTGCTTGAGTTCTGCCCCTGCTAGCAGTGACGTAACCAGAAAAGAGTTTTAAGCGGGCAAATTGAAAAAAAAAAATTGATCGGGTAGGGAAAAGTTAAAAGAAGTCCGGTAAAAATTTTGAAACTTTTAGTTTTGAAAACCCAATTTTAGCCTTAAAAATGCGATTATTGGCCATATTTATTGACGCAAGGGTAAGGGAGGGAGCTCAGAGACTGTTTCAGATCGGTTACTTTTAAATAGAATGAAATCAATTCCTTCTCCCCCTGCAAGTTTTCAAAAACGTAACTTTAGACAAACTTTTGAAGATTTCATGGATATGAGAATCTGGAGCATTTCCCAGGAAAATTGTTCAAAATTATGGCTCAAAGGATTTAAGCAATGTTTTACATTTAGGGGCTATTCCACTTAAATTATTTGTAAGTGTCGTTTAAAAACCCATTGCCTGTGGTATTATAGAAAGGCGGCATGGGGACCCTTGCACGAATATTTTCTTAAACTCAAGTCTTAAAACGCAATTTGTAAGGTCATATATTGTAATATTAGGGTCAATGATTTTTCGAAATTAGAGCTCCAAAAACGCAATTCTGGGCGAATTTCGATGTTTTTGAGTATTTGTGGGCTTCCCCCTAAAACTTACAAATATTTGATGCAAAAGAATACCATGTTTGTTTATTACATATATGAAAGCTGTTATTAAGTCGTCACAAGTAAAACCAAAAAGCTCTTGAAAAGAATCACTGGATGAGTCCAGATCGAAAATTAATTTTGATGTAATTTATTTCGATCAATACATTTTCTATTTATTATCAGCAAATTATTTATTCGTGTTCTTAGTTTGATCAATATGAATAACCAATTCAGTTTTAATTGCTTGTTTTTTACCTAGTGGGATAGCATTTTACAAGATAAATATTTGGATTTTTAATATTTCCATTTTTTGAAAAGTTTTTGGTTTGTTAATGTTTCACAAATATTAGAAACGTGTTAATTGCTTGTGTTTTAATTAGTATTATGCATAGCCCTCGGTTCATTAATATGTAAAAAATTCAAGCATGTATCACGCACTGATGTTTTAATTAACTTGATTTTTTCTGTGTTTTATGGGGGGGGGGGGGCCGTCAAGAAACCTTCGCCCTGGGCGCCGTCAGCTCTTCGGGTGGCCCTGAGTGCCACAATACGAAGAAATAAAATTTTTAGAGGAAAAGCGTTTGAAGTTGAACTCTTCAGGCAATTCGCATTAAAGAAAATAAGTTTGCTGTGCTCTACAGTGGTTAATATTAGCCAAAAAAAAAAAAATCTGTCATTATTTTCCAAATAACCTAATGTCCTTCAAAGGCATTTAAGTGAAAAAAAAAGAAAATTAAGAATTTCGTATTGTGGCACTCTTTTTCCAAACGAGCAATATATATTGCTTTGTGACAGCCTTTACTCTCATCTACTCAATTAGGGAGTCTCAAATATACAGGGGAAAAATGCACTTATGCTTGTAATTTCTTTTCTTTTATTTGTGAAATGTATTTTTGTAAAAAAATATTCCACTGATTGAAATGAAATAAATTGAATTCAATTCCATTAAATTGAATATGCATCTATAATACAAAGTTCTACTGCAGAATACTGTTTAGGTTGTGTTCGTTTTTTCAAATGATTAAAAATACATTCTAAATGACTTACGTTCATGTCTGGATCATATGTATACTTCATAACAGCGTCCTCCGCTGTATCCTTAATTTCCTGTAAAATAATTTAAAAAAAAAAATCAAATAAACAACTAACAGATAAAAATGTCAAACGGTACACCGCACATAAAAACTGTAAACATATTTTTTCCGAAATTTTTCCGTACCTGTGATTATGAAAATAATAAATATAAGTTCATATACACATTACTACGATATTTCAATATTTAAATTTATTTATTTAATGTATTGCGGGATGCATCTAAAAATATAACTCAGACACTTTTATAGAGAAAGCTATTAAAATCTCATTAAACTGCAATTTGTTTTCAATTTATAGCATTCTTTACCGGTTTCCGTAAACAATGGAAAGTTTTAATTCACCATCAAAAAACTATTTTGCAGTTCACTTCCTTTTTTATAAAAATAACGAATTAACAAATGTAAATAGACCTCGATTTTTATTCATCGATGGTTTCAAATGTTGCAGCGTATTTAAGATGACACTTGGTAATATTATAGCTTATTTAAAATTATGTAATACTATTGAACGATTTTGTATGACATGTTATTGTTATGACGTGCATCTCATGGGTTTAACAGATCTTCCCAAATTGCTCTCTTCCTTCTCCCTCTACAAAATAGCAGAAGTTAAAGGGATCAGTACTAGACCCGTCTCCAGAAATTAGCCACAATGAAGTAAAATAGTCTATACAGGCTTCCTCGTATAACACAATACTTCTACAACACGGTTTCGATATTACACGATATCAAATTTGCGATTACCATAACACGGTTTAGATATTACACGGTGCAAAACTTGAATTTAATGCTTTATAGTTTTGATAGAACACGAATGTTATATTTATAAAAAGATGAAATTTCATTTTTGTTTAATACGTTCTGTTAATTTTTGCTAATAACTCTAATACTTTACTTTCTTTCTATGAAACTTGGTTTCGATACAACACGGTTCACATCCCTTGATTTACATTAAGTCTCGTATAACACGCTTTCGATATAACACGATACATTTTATATAACCAGATTTTTCTCAATCACATACATAATTAGTATTAAAAATAAGTAAAAATGTTATTTTTAAAAAGGTCTCGTATAACACGGTTTCGATACTACACGGAACGAATTAACCGTGTTATACGAAGGACACCTGTCTATAGTAAGGTGGTTCGAAAAAATCGATTTATTTATTTCGGAATCGCATTACCTGTCAAAATATTTAGTTTAGTATCTTCAATTGGGGAAGCATAATTAAAAAAAAAATAAGTTGACATCTTCAGTTAGCGCATAAAGCTAAAAGTTTCAAAAAATATGTTTAAAATTGAAATTTATAGAAGTTAATAAAGTTAGGTTTCTTTTTTTTTTTTTTTTTTTTGATTTTTTCATTTTTTCTTAATGCAACAGCCATAAATGGTCAGTATATAGCGTACTTTGAAAACAAAAAATATTTTATAGCTTTCATATAAGATCTTTAGTTCGCGCATACGCCTTAGATTGGGCAGGAGATTTTAGCCCAGTAAAAGCTATAAAATATTTTTTTAAGGTTAAAACTACGCTATGTACTGATAATTTAGGGTTGTTGCGTTATAAAAATATAAAAAAACTGATTTTATTATTTTTTGAAAACGTTAATTTTTAGCATATTTTTTCAAACTTTGAGCCTCATGCGAGAACTGAATATGTCAACTTAGAATTTTTTAAATTTTTTCCCCCGATTGAGGATACCAAACTTCAACTTTTGAGAGGTAACGCGATTCCAAAATAAAGAAATTGATTCTTTTGAACCACCCTAATATATACTGCATATCTAACTTGAAATAAAATCTGGAGTGCTACGTTCACGTTCCTAACACCAATCACCATTTAAAAGCAGTAAGTTGTGGATACTTTTCCCCTAGTTAGTAGTAAATCATCTTATATTAACCAGAGCGCTTGTCCATCTAGTGTGACATTCCACTTATTTTTCAGATAATTAGATACTCCATGCTAAAACTGCAAATATTCGTTTGTTTTCGCTATACTTTAAAATTGTAGGCCTTAAATTTAAATAAGCTGTTAAATCTAACGTTTCATTGTTGTTAAATCAATTAATATTGCCTTCAAATATTGATCTTAATTCAGGTATTTATAAAACAGGTTTTTTAAATTCAGTCAGCAGATGCGTTACCGATTAAAGTTTTAACATTGACCTTTTTAGTACCAAAACAAACAATGGTGGTTTAATCGTTGTTCTTCACAAATATTTTTATAAATGAAATTAATGATTTGATTTTTAATGGTTTGAAAATTTTTAAACATTCCAGGAGCACAGAATTAAGTCACATTACTTCTCCAACTTTGTTAGGTCAAGATATTCGATGAGTGTCAAACCGGAAGTGATTCTTTCTGTTACTCTTACTGCCAAAATGTAATGCATTACCAAATGATCCAAAGGACATAGTTACATTTATTGCAGCGTTTCTCAACATTTTATTCGTAATATTCACGAGCCAGTTTTCAATCATAATTTCCATCGTGCTTTCCTGCGCCTACGAAAATATCATAAATGAAGGTGTATTTTGCCTCCCCTCTGGGGTGGTAGTACACCCAGACCCAAGAACGAGACCAATCAAAAGAAACTGAAAAAATGAAAATTTCACGTCTACCCCGTGACAACACCTTTTAGAACATCCTTGCATTTGTCCCTATAGTCAAACGTTTGTTTTGAGATTACAAGAAGCCCCTTTTTCAATACAAGGAATTGAGCTTGTGGGACAACAAACAAAAATTTGAAATAAATAAAAAAAATAAATAAACAAAGAACAATTGGTAAACGAAAAAAAAAAAACTACAACTGAATTGCAAAAACAAACCAAAATAAAAATAATTGTAATAAATGTTCAGGATAGATAGAATGAAAGAAAACTATAAAAATGAAATTCTTAGTGCAGAAAAATTCGGAATAGCTTTAAGATGGTTAACTAAGAAATGTTTCTCAAAATATGGAAAGATTATTTTTGAATGATTTTATAAAAGTGGGAATTAAAAGTGCTTTGAATCAAAACAATTTTGGGCAATGCTCTACTTATTTAACTGTTATTTTTTCACACAATTTTGATGTTCTTTCAGGTGAAATTTCAAAGGACGCCTAGTTTGTCCTATATGGGAAAGATCAGCAGTTGCAATCAATTCTATAATATCCACAAAAAAGGGGGACTAATAGAATCTTTAAAAAAGAAAAAACTAAAGTTATCATTACCATATAAATATCAAAGAAAACAAAGTTGAATTGCTAATTTAAACATTTGCAAAACAAGAAAAATATTTTGAAGAAATGCAGTCTTTTGTGTATAAATATTATTCCTCAAACTTTTATGATGGCAAAGACACTGTTTCCAATATTGTATGAGCAAAATATAATTTTTTAAATGAAAAATGATTAGAAACTTTATAGTATGCAATATGAAGGAGTGAGAGTTTTTGAAATTAAAGGAGTGGGGTTCGATTATTTTTTTCCCCCAACTTCGCAGTCCTGGAAGAAGAAGGGAAACTAGACTTTTATCCCGAGACTTAAATTTCGACTCATTGATCATACTTTATTAATTACTAGAAGCCCGTCCCGACCTAGTTCGGGTAAAAAAAACTATCTATCTTAAATAAATATTATAAAGGTACTTTCTAATTTGAAATTTAACAGTAAGCGACATATTTTGTTTCGTTTTTTTGATGTTCAAAACTAATTGATTTACCTCATTTCCTGATCAAGAGACACCAATATATAACCCACTGAACAATACAATTTCCCCGTATGCAACGTTGTACTACGTATCGTGATGACATAAATTTGCATTGGATATTGTAATCGCTTAAATTGAAAAAGGAAATATACAGGAATCATGTTGATGCCAGGAATAAGAGACAACTGATCTGCTGCTGTAAGAACAATACTCGAAATCATATTATTCCGTAGTGAATTTCATTGGGATTTAATTCCATTGAATAGATTAGACAAACGTTGCGCAATAAAGTTATTGGGATACCGCCTGTAATTTAAGAAGCATAAGGAGATGTCCAGAAGAGTACCCTATTGAAGAAATTCAATAGGGTACTCTTCTGTTACCTGTTTTTCTTGTTAAACATACGGAGTCTTTCTGGAGGAGATATTCAAAGTAGTTTAAATGAGATTTTTATACTTCTAAAATAAAGTCCCTGCAGTTCCGTAAAAACATCGCAAGATCCTGTTTTGGAGAGTGTAGAACGCTTTCCTTGCAATACACTGGTGTGCAAAAATTAAGGACGAAGTCGAAAAATTAGCATATCAGCTGAACGAAGAAGCAGAGTGGACAGAAAGACCAATCAGGAGATTAAGTAAGGTGATGTACGGTAGCGCATGCGCAGATATGCAGGCAGACGTAATGGGGGAGTGTCTGAATAGTATAAAGCATGTTGTCGGTGTAAGATCAGTATTTCTGGCAAAGAGATTGCACGCCGTACAGCAGTTAAAATCACACCGAGTTGCTGCCTCAGCGAGAAATGGCGAATAATCAATCTGTTAGACGACATCTGGATGCTTTTACTCGAGGTCGAATCATTGGGAAGTTGGAGGAAGGCCGCAGTGTGACAAGTGTGGCTGCAGAGTTCGGAATTGCTCACAGCATCGTTTCACGACTTTGGAGACAATTTCAAACTACAGGAACAGCTATCCAGGGGTTCAGTAGTGGTCGTCCACGAGGAACCATATCCGCAGATGACCGGTATATTGTCTTACAGGTCAGAAGAAACAGGCGGCAGACAGCGGGAGAAATCGCTAGACACACGACACAGGCGACTGGACAACCGATATCGCGTTTTACCGTGGCCAGAAGACTGCACGGTGTTGGTCTGTTTGCACGACGCCCTATACGGTGTGTACCTCTAACGCCTGCCCATCGGAGAAGGCGTTCCCTGTGGTACCCCAGGTAATGGGGACGAGTACTCTTTACAGAAAAGAGCAGATTCAGTCTGAGTAGCGATTCTCATCGCATACTCATCTGGAAAGAGCGGGGAAGCCGCAATCATCCCTCGAACATCATTGAAAGGGACAGGTATGGAGGTCGCGGTGTTCTCGTTTGGGAAGGCATCATGCTTGGTAGTCGTACAGACCTTCACATCTTCGACGCAAGTTCAGTCAACGGGATCCGTTATTGTAACGAGATTCTTCTTCCATATGTGCGTCTTTTTAGTGGCGCTATGGGTCCGCAGTTCCTTTTCATGGACGACAATGCACCATGTCATCGCACAGTAGCTGCCGAACAGCTCTTAGAGAGTGAGGATATTGAACGTATGGATTGGCCGGTACGATCTCCGGATCTCAATCCCATCGAGCATGTATGGGATTTTCTAGGCAAACGCTTGGCAGCTCGTACCTTACCACCAGTAACGATTCGGGAGCTTCGATTGGCGCTGCATGACGAATGGGCAGCAATGCCTCAACAACTCATTGACACTCTCATTCTCAGCATGGGCAGACGCTGTGAAACCTGCTTAGCAATCGGGGGAGATCATATCCCCTACTAAAGACCGGATGTTTCTTGCTAGACACTCATCACAGGGATGTTTCGGCCTTCAGTCGCATTGCGCTCCATGCTGCTTTTTCAATAAAGCTTCTTTTTATCCCTCTGATTTCTCTTTTAGTAAGTGTTGCTTACATTACACATGTCCTTACGTATTGGGGATCTTACGGTATTAAATGTGTTGATTTGGAAAGCTTTTGTACAAAGTTATATTGAAAAAACCGTCTCGTCCTTAATTTTTACACACCAGTGTATGTCGTCAATGGGGGTCAATCAAATCAATAGGGTTTGAAAGTTGAAATAAAAGCTAAAATAGTTGTAAACAATTATCTGAGTTTCGGAGCGTAGTCAGAAAGTTACATGCATAAACTAAGGTTAGTTTCCTAGATATGTCGCCAGCTATAAGACCGAGTTCTTTATATGCTGCTTGATAGGTTGGCAAGGATCTTTAACTGTTAATCGGCTGTGTAAATAAGGACCACGAAAAGGCTCCAAATGCATTCTTATGTGACCGAATTTAGATTAGATATTCGAATGAATGTTGTATTTTCTATTAAGAGGCGAGTCTTTTTAAATCCCGGGATGCTTTTTAACGTGTTGCACTCGCTTCCTTCGAAAAACTTGCCTTTTTCATATGCCTCCATTTTTATTTATTTATTTTTTGCAATTTCCTTCTGATAGGATATTTGTGAGTTATATTAGTTTTTCATATCGTTTTTAAATGCTTAAATACGATCATCATGAAGAATAGTTTCGCAAATAATTTTTATTTATTTTTTCTTCTTTGTCAAATTCTTTCCTATCCACTGTTTTTTGTTCGTTGAGTTTTAACTCTTAACTTTAAAAGTACGGTAAGTGTGTGCAATTACTCTTTCAGTTAAGAATTTTCTAAACTAAATGTACTTAATTGAATGCGTGCAAAATTACGACTTTCAGAAAAAAACACGGATTATTATCATCTACCTACACTACTTGAATTCAAAAACTAACTTTCCAGATCGAATCGCAGTTATTTCATTTAAATGAATTTTGTAACGGAAACTTTGTGTGACTCTAAATGGTTTCCAATGTCCTAGGCTAATAGAAGGCTGCATACCCTATCTTCTATAGCCTCAAATACATGAAAAAATTTGGGCGATTCTTCTGCTGGTATCGTGATATTTTTATCTTTTACATGTGCCCATCCGGCACCATTCAGTTCGAAGGAGAACCTTCAACTATTCTGGTATTGCGGATGCGGTGCAATCAAGGTTCAATTTTACGTATATGACAACAAAACAATACGTGGAACATAAACTGGTAGCGTACAGACCTTATTCGTTTTAACAAATAGTATAAATATATACATAATTTGTAGCCTATGTCATTTAGTAAGAACGCACCTTTCATGTAGTGAAGGAATTTTTCAAATAGGTGCAGTGGTTCCGGAGATTACCTCGGACATATAAACACACAAATATCCACTCTTTCTCTTTATAATATTAGTATAAATTTCTAAACTTCGTTTTTACAAGCTTAATTTTATGTTTTGGTTAAGCTTCATCTTTTAAAAATTTTACTGCTCAGTTCCACACGTTATTCTTAATGCGAGTAAATCGTAGGTGAAAAAAAATAATTATAATACTTTTAAGAAACAATAGCTTACTTTTTGTTTCAGATAGTTAACTTCATATTATTACTAAATAAATAAATGTCAACATATGAAATGCAGTTTTCATATGTTCAACTGAAATAAATAAATGTAAGTAAATATTAATAGACAAAGAAAACAAATAAAAGAAGAAAGATAAATAAACAAAAAATAAGCAAATAAATGAAAAGTATAAATAAATGTAATAATAAGTAAATAATTATAAATGAACAAATAAATGAAATATATGAAAAAATTAATCAATTAATGTAACAAGAAATAAATGTAATAAGAACAAACAAGTAAATGAAATGTATAAATAAATAAGTTGAACAACAAATATATGAATAAGAACAAACAAGTAAATGAAATGTATAAATAAATAAGTTGAACAAGAAATAAGTGAATAAGAACAAACAAGTAAAGGAAATATTTAAATAAATAAGTTGAACAAGAAATAAATAAATAAAAATAAGCAAATAAATAAAACGCCTGAAGAAATTTTATTTAAAAAAACAGCTGCTGAAGTGCTGAAAATAAATGTAAACGTACTTGCAGTTCAATTTTAGAAATGAATAAGAATATTTGCAGTTAGTCTTTTTTTCTATGCTTATCTACAAATTTTGTAAATAAGGTTTAAGTTCGCAAGATAAAAAGCATACGGAAGTTTAAACAATTTATTCCTTAAAAATATTAATGAGTTACTTTTTGTAAATTGTGTTACAACTTTCGATTAAGTATAAAGAAAAGAATACTGCAGAATTTACAGAAATGAAATAGAAAAATTCACTCGCTTTTGCGGCTTGTATCAAAGCAAAATGTGAAAGATTGTTTTTAATCTTTATCTTTCCCTTTCTCGTCTTTATCAAATAAACTACTCTTTTCTTATTTAATAACTAACGACGTCTAGTCTTTTACTCCATAAGAGAAAAATTTCGTCCTCTTTGCAAGATTTGAACATTAAACTTTTATTCTTCTTAGAAATAACTCCATTTATGTGACTCATCTTCATTGGTTTCCCTTTCTTAACGCTTAGCGTACGAAAATAAAAAGAAATAGAGATTAGGAAACAAATGCCAATGTTTATATTTTAAGTAAACATTGTTACTTAAGGCAGTTTATATTTTAAGTAAATTAAATAAATGCAGTCTTCATATGTTTAAAACACTGCATCTATCGTATTTACAAAAATGTCGTCGCAAAATACATTCCGTCCATCGACTAAATAGTCGATGGATGGGCATTCAAAGTTTCGTCGTATACATTTAAAGTCTGAACATTTATCCTACCAATTACTAACGGTAAAGTAAATATAGTTAAATGTTTCTTTATATCATATTATACATTTTTATGTACACTTGAGATAAAAATAGGGGAAAATACCGAATATGGGGTACTTTTTGTTTTTGTCATCTACAACTGACATGATAAAGACAACAAAATCAAGCGAATAATGAAAATCAGCATTTAGGGATTAAGATCATTCTAATTCAAAAACGTAATTCAATTTCGAAAAAAAATCCTGAAAGAGAGTGTTTATACAGCACGGATCCCATTATGGGGGTACCCCAAAAATTATATTAGAAAACAAGTGTTTGCATTTCATAAATCAACTATTTGCAACTAAGGCAGTGAGAAGCAAAATGATGTAACTGCCAAAACTAAAAATTTCGAGGTAACAAGTTCACATGTCAGGAAATTCCCTGCTCTGTTATGGAGCAAGAGATGGTACTAGTAGCTCAGATAGATACTGCTTTACAACAAGATTTAGAAACAAATTTAAAGAAAGCCTACGTCGGATCTGTACTTCAAACGCGTTTAATTCGAAACTTTAAGAAGTACTTACATCCCTTTGCTTCTTACTGCCTCATGTACCCTTTGAACAAATAACAATCTGTTTTCGATTTCTAACGAGTCAGTATGGGTCTATTGGATACATTTTCGACACCAATCTTACTGTTCCACACCTGTGCCTTTTCGACACCAAACTTACTGTTCAACACCTGATCTGAAAAGGACCTTGCGCTACTAAAACTGACAGCAACATTTTCATCTTTACTTTCACTTCTCTATTCCTACTTTTCTGATGAAAAAACTTTGCTTTACTCTGTATCAGTATTCTATCCTACCTCATATTGAGCGCTTCTCCAACCCGATTTTCATTCTTACTCACATGCATTAATTATACTTAAAATTAGAACAGAAAAAAAAAAAAAAAACGCAGGGGAACTTGGGGCAAAGTGAAATTGTGATATATTTCCTCTGCTTTTTGCTCCACCTATCTGGTATTATTTTGTTTATTTCGTACCATAGGTAGTCTATTCCAGTCAGGAAAAAAATACCACCGAAGATTAAAGCATTTGGTAATACAGGCATTTTTTTAAAAAAATGATACTCACATTATAATCTTTTGTTATGAGTCAAAAATTATTTTTGTTAGTATAAAATTATAAAGTTCTTCTTATAAGCATTTTAAAAATTAATTGAGACCTCCTAATATTTAATGCAGTATTCATTTAACTAATATTAAGACTATTTGTATTTTTAATAAATTGTACAATTAGTCAAGTACATACGGGGCAAAGTGAAATAGTTTGTTTCATTTACTTACTCAAACATTTGATATAAATCACTTACACGTTTTCATTTGATAATTAATTCATTTACATTCCTTCATTTAGTAATTCACTTATTTTTTTATTCACATTATTCACTCATTCATTCTTTTACTTGCTCATTTGTTTTTCTTCATATATTAATTGGTTTATACGTTTATTGCTTCATTATCTTTAATTTATTCATTCAACCTTTTATTTACTTATTCTTTTGATCAAAAATATGTTTTATAGTCAAACAGGAAATATTTCATTAGAAAAATATTTCATTTTTCACTTTGCCCCATAAAAAAAAAAGCGAAAATATTCCATTTTTGTTTTTTTTTGAAGGCTCAAATTTACTGCCAAAAATAAGAAATACTGTTTCAACGCAAGTTTTATTATAAAATAGAATGTTCTTTCTTTATGTACTGTAATTTTCAAAACAAATTTCCGATTTGTTTATTTTGAAAAAGCTCAGTCAACTTAACCATTTCACTCTGCCCCACATTCCTCTACTTAGTGTAATAACACAAAAGCATTGCACCTTATAATGTTATAATTTACAACGTACAAAAACGGTGCAATCTGATTACTACAGCACTGCAAAAATATTCAAAACTGTTAAACAAGCAAACACCTATAACCTCCACAGCTGCAGCACAGACCACTGCTTCCGGTAACAGCACAAAGCATTAATTCTTACATATCTAGTTTCGACACTCTCCGTAGACGTCAAATGCATGTAGAAAAAAAATGCATATGTACTTGGGTGGTTCGAAAAAATTGATTTTTTTATTTTAGAATCGCGTTACCTCTCAAAAGTTAAGTTTGGTATCCTCAATTGGAGGAAAAATAAAGAAAAAATCTAAGTTGATGTCTTCAGTTTGCGCATGAGGCTGAAAGTTAGAAAAAAACAATTCCTAAAAATTGAATTTTTTAAAATATTAGGAAGTACCGTCATATTGCGTGACTTTACATGGATAACTACATTTTGAAATTTTTTTTTTATTATTTTACGATTTAAATGTAAATGTAAAAAGTTCTATTTAATTTGTATCTTGACTATTTTTAACACCCTTTTATTAGCTTCACTTGTATGTTTGTGAGTAACTCTCCTTTGGACTAAGAGCTAGTATCTTATTACTGTTAGTACATTCCACCACTTTATGAGTGATCGTGATCGAGCGGTCTAAGGCGCGGGTCTTCGCTGACGTCCAACTCCGGGAATGGAATCATTGGGCGTGCGTTCTATTCCCGTCTACACCGAAATTAATTTTATAATCTTGCAATTCAATTTTGCCCACTTTTTGTGATCGGATTCTTTTAAAATTTGGAATGCAACCTCAGACCCGATGACAATTCAATATTCTATAATCAAATTAATTTATTAATGATAAGTTATTAGTTTATTCTAATTAACACGCTTTTATTAGCTTAACTTTTATGTTTGTGGGTATGTTTGTGGGTCCAACTTTCCTTTGGACAAATAACCAGTGGCTTATTAGAATTACTTAAACGTACAAATCAGAGCTGCGGAGTGTAACAATGTTTGCACATGAATTTACCAGAAAGTATTCAAATTGCCTGATGCAAATAATGCAGTAGAATACTAAGATACATTCCATTATAAAAATCAAACACACGCACAAAGATTTCATTTAAGAGTTACAAGTGTTAGCAATATTTAGTATCTAAATCTTATTTGAAAAAAAAATAATAGTTTAAAAAACTAAAAAAACACGCTTTAATAGCAAAATGAACTAAAAAGTTAAAAATAATCTTTGGATGACAAGTATATATAGTAGTTGACCAAACACTTAATTTTACTGTAATAGATAAAAAGCGTGGGGGGGGGGGGGGCTTCTTATCAGTTGCCTTAAATTTCTTCCTCTTGTTATCCATGCAAAAATGTAAACAAGCAGCCCCCCACGCTTTTTTTTTACTACAGTAAAATTAAGTGTTTGGTCAATTACTTTATATACTTGTCATCCAAAGATTGTTTTTAACTTTTTAGTTCATTTTGCTACTAAAGCGTGTTTTTTAGTTTTTAAAACTATTATTTTATTTTTTACTTTTTAGTTCATTTTGCTATAAAAGCGTGTTTTTTTTTTTTTTAGTTTTTTAAACTATTATTTTATTTTCAAATAAGATTTAGATACTAAATATTGCTAACACTTGTAACTCTTAAATGAAATCTTTGTGCGTGTGATTGATTTTTATAATGGAATGTATCTTAGTATTCTATTGCATTATTTCCATCAGATATTTTGAATGCTTTCTGATAAATTCATGAGCAAACATTGTTTCACTCTGCAGCTCTGATTTGTACGTTGTAAGTAATTCTAATAAGCCACTTGCTATTTGTCCAAAGGAAAGTTGGACCCACAAACATACAAGTAAAGCTAAGAAAAGCGTTAATTAGAATAAACTAATAACTTATCGTTAATAAATTAATTTGATTATAAAATATTGCATTGTCATCGGGTCTGAGGTTGCATTCCAAATTTTAAAAGAATCCGATCACAAAAAGTGGGCGAAAATTGAGTTGCAACATTATAAAGTTAATTTCGGTGTAGAAGGGATTAGAACGCACGCCCAACGACTCCCTGAGGGTGACGGCAGCGAAGACCGGCGCCTTAGACCGCTCATTAAGTGGTGGAATGTACTAACAGTAATAAGCCACTAGCTCTTATTCCAAAGGAGAGTTACTCACAAATATACAAGTAAAGCTAATAAAAGCGTGTTAAAAATAGTTAGTTGTTTTACAGTTTGACGCATTGGTTGAAACACACATGCACAACTACTAAAAAAAAAAAAAAAATTCCACTTACACATATCGCTTTCTTCTTCCAAGACATCATATTCTGTACATCCATCCGCATTTCTTCTAACATTTTAGTTGCTTTTACTAGCTGCGGATTGGCTCCAAACCGCTCAAAATTCTAAAAGAAGAGGAAAAATAATTAGTTTATTCATTAAATGTACAATGAAAAATATATAATACATTTTTATTTCACAGGGTTAATCTTCAGTGTAAAAAATTAAAATAGAAATATTAAACGAAAAAAAAGTTTAGGTGCTTTTTAAGCAATGAATGCGGATTAAAGCGTTAAATTTTGGACTATTTTGTTAGTTTTCAATATCTAAACTAATAACATCAAGTTGTAAAGTTTGTTTGTTTGAAAGCGCTAATCTCAGGAACTACTGGTTCGAATTGAAAAATTATCTTTGTGTTGAATAGTCCATTCATTGAGGAAGGCTATAGGCCATATAACATTATGCTATGACTAATAGGAGCGGAGCAGCAATAAAAAATGTTATTTAAACGGGAAAATTTATATTATAAAATAAAATACTTGGAACGCAGAATATGAGTAGCCGCGGTGGCTCGACCTGGAGTCATGGTCAGTCATGAGGTAAATCTAAAAGGGTACTTTTCAGTAAAAATCCTAAATAATGCTAAAAATGATTTGTAAAAAAAAAATATACCTATACGTATCACTGTCTTATTTTTCTTATTAATTAATTAACTAATAATATAAAGCTGAAGAGTTAGTTTGTTTGACTAATCTCAGAAACTACTGGTTCGAATTTAAAAATTATTTTTGCACTGAGTAATTCATTTGTTGAGGAAGGCTATAGTCTTTTTTTTAAATCAAATTACCGAAATATTTGTAATTGCAAAATCAATGTTAAGTTAATTGTTTTGTTCTATGAATTTCTAATAGATGGCGGGATTAGTTAAGTCTTCGAGAGGATATTCGATAACTACGAGGAACCATGCCCGTGCTACGCTGTTGTGATCAGCAAACAGATTTTTGAATGCGTTTTTTTTTTCCGATGTTCAGGTACATAATTTGATTTCGTAGGATTTTTCTATTGCATTTTGTTTTCCTTATTTCTTCAACCTTTGTTTTTGTTCTTATAGTTGAAGATAGTTACTTATTTAAGTAAATAATTTATTTGCCGTATTATTCAATTGTGATATTGTTCTTTATAACGTTTTTATCATGGCATTTGTTTATTTGGCGAAACATTTGAAATTGCAGGGGGAAAAAAAATTGCTTCACTCGCTAAAAGAGAGAGTTACGGTAGCGTGTTTGCTTGGCCCGTTAAGCGATGAACTATGTAGTTAAAGGATTGTTTTGAGTTTTAAAGCTATTGCTAATATTTTTATGAGTTTTGGCGAATAGTTTTAAATTACAATATACTTTAATAGGTCTTTTGAAAAGGTGTGTACGCATTTTAGTTGAAGAAAAATTATCATTTCCCATCAGAAGGGGGGCAGTAGTGGTGGATTTTTTTTTGTTCAACTAACTTCCTTTAACTTCTTAGCATGGGCTTCGCCATGCGGGTACTGTTAGTGTAATATAATTTCTCCAAAGTTTTAGATTGCTGATGTACCTTTTTAAAAAACGTAGAAAACTTAATACTAAAATAGTAGACACAAAACAGATCTACTCAAATGAAATCACAAATGAGATAAAGTGGAGTAAAACCTGTTAAACTGTCATTTTTAGGCAATCAAAGAGAACCATTTCACCAGTGAACCTTTTCTTTTCTTTGGTTCATTTGCCATGTTCTCATGGTTTTTGTGAACCTCTTTGTTTGGTTCTGATGAAAAGGCTCACTTTGTTAGACACGAGTAAACTATTTTTTGAAATTTATGTCCCTTTTTATTTTTTAAATTTTTACTTATAGCTACTTAGTGTCCTTTTGCTTCCCCCCATTAATGTACCTTGCAAACCCATGTAGAGAGGGGAAAAAAACAAAAAACAAAAAAACCCCGACAAAATCGCGGTTTATTACAGTTTATAATAGTATACGAAAAGTTAGGAGTCACAAATATTGTTTTTGTTTCTTATTGAATAACAATGTCTAGTAACTTACAGCTATACGACGTAACGCGTTTCTAGTAATACGTATGCTTGACTACTAATTGCTACCAGATATAACCAAAGGTCAACAAATTAATGGTGGATGTTATGTCCAAAACAACTTATAGTACCATTACAAAAACGAGCGGCAAAAAATATATGGAACCAAATACTTGATTCTTCTGCTAGACCAAATCATTAATTTAGAAGTTCTGCAATCCCCTTTCGTTTAACTTCTTCCTTTCCGTGTTTTAGAACTTCATTTAGAGCCTTGGACTATAAATCAAAAGGAACCTTACAAGCATCTTCAGTGCGTACAGTGTTGCGTAATTAGAAGCGCAGTAATTAAATTAGTTATTAGTTAAATTAGCTATTCACTGATAGTGAAAAAGCTACATAACTAAGTGGAGAACTAGCTATTCACTGATAATGTGAAAATAACATAATTGTATGCTTATAAATTTAATTTTTGTTTTTGGTATGATTGAGCACTGCTTGTTTTTTACCCGACTGCGCGTGCATGACGCAAAGGAGGGTAATATGTTTATAAGTCTATATATGTATGTTCCTATGTGGCGTTCTAGGAGCTAAACGCCTTGACCAATTTTGGTAATTCTTACGTCAATCGATTTGTCTTAACCTTGGGAGTGTCATGAAACACATGACAGTAATCGAAATTCACCATATTAACAACCAGTTGCCATATTTTGTCAGTTCGGGATCGACACACGGTGGGTGTTGCACACTGTGTCGCACGCTACCTGCGTGCGACAAATTCAGGTAGTTTTCGTTGCCTGATTTTTTTTATTTTCTAAGTCTACTAATTGGGGTTACAATGGCCGAGTGGTCTAAGCGATTGCTTCTCCCACTTGAGGCGGTGGGTCAAGACACCCTCGCTCCGTATGTACTTTCCCTTCTTTCTGATGTAAATTCTTTCATGTGTTCTTATGTATTCTGTACTGTAATAAAAAATATATTATGCGTAACGAAGACAAGACACTCAGATTGTAGTACTCATCAAAATAAACCCGTGCAATAAGCACCAAAAGAAAAAAGTCTACTAATTCACTTTTCAGCTCTAACTTGTTGCATTTGTTTTTGCCTTGATTCAAGGGACTGAGTTTCGCGACGTGTACTTTCTCGACAGGCTTTTTTAGTTTTGCGAGAAAGATTTGGCTGACGACGTTTCCGATTTCGCCTCATCATGAGTAATACAGGCTGTTTATATAGCTGTGCTGTGGTTGACTTAAGTTTGCGAGTTTTTGCCGAAGGTCAAGCACATGTAGCTTTAAGCCGAGTTAGGTCCCTAGAGGGATTACTTATCAGTAGTTTAGACCACCGCAAGTTACTTAAAAAACTTCACGATACAAACCAACTCTCTCAATGAAATGACAAGACTGCGAAATGTACCGTCTTATAATCATAATAACTAAGTCAATATAAATTAACTAAAAAGTGCAAAATAAAAAAATATTAAATAAAAACAAAAAACCCGACTGCGTAAAAACCAAAAAAAAAAACTAAAAAGAAAAATGTAAAAGTGCAGTAGTTTAGAATGTTATTAAGTACTACTGAATAACTACACCGTTGAAATAGTTTTATAACTGTACACAGATAAGGCAAATCATAAATTCAAAAGCAGAATAGAAGGATCAACAGTCCTGGCCCATTCCTTTCTGATTCAAGGAAACCCGTAAAATTTGAATGAGCCCTGACTGTTGATCCTTCTATTCTGCTTTTGAATTTATGATTTGCCTTATCTGTGTATAGTTATAAAACTACGGTTATAAAACTATTTCAACGGTGTAGTTATTCAGCAGTACTTAATAACATTCTAAACTACTGGGCTTATACATTTTTCTTTTTAGTTTTTTTGGTTTTTACGCAGTCGGGTTTTTTGTTTTTATTTAATAATTTTTTATTAATTTTGTTTCTTTTAGCCTCGTTACTGAGATGTGGATTTTAAATTTCATAAGAAAGTAATGAAAAGACTGCAAATATCAAACAGGTATTCTTCTCACCTGTCCAACTGTCAAGAGTTCTCAAGGATTAATAAGTCACGTTAGCGTTGACGTTCAGCGAAATTTAACTGTCCCTTCGATAGAGATATAAAGTGATAGTAATTAAGTTTTTCATTTGAGGCTTCTGTCCGAATTTCTATCTTCTTTAATCAATAGACAGTGGAGTGTTTCATAAGCTGCAGAATATATCTAAAACCTTTCCAACGAGTGAAAATAAGTTTTACTTTTCTTGGAACCATTTTTCTCTACCTTAGAGGCCTTTTCCTTTTATTTGTCGGAACACTCTTCTTTCAATTCCTTCCTTTCAATTGCTCTAAATGCATCGTTTACGGAACTAATTTCGTCTTTGACAATCTAGACGAGGAGGAATAAAAAGGATGGAGAAGTTTTTTTTTTTCAGAGATTAAAGAAGTTGCAACGTCATCCAGACACTAAATTAAAGGACCTTCTAACAGGTTTAATTTCTCATCCTTTTTCAAAGTGCTTAGAAACTTCTGAACGTTGTCCTTACTTTGTGCTTATTCAACGGTAGTTTGAATTCAACGAATAGGGAAAAAATATATTTTTGTCGTTCCTCCTTCCATTTAACAGTAACAATATATGCGACAATAACAGTCTTTCACTGCTAAATCATCTGCATATTGTACAGGGTAAAAAGTAATTTTTTTTTATCGTCACGCGTATGCCAGATACAGTTATATTTTGTGCTCGTTATTCATGCTTAATTTAAAATTGTTAGTGAGTTTTACTTTTGATAGAAGGGCGGAATTCTTTGTAAAGATTTTTAACAATAGTAAAATACATGTCACATTTTTTTGTCTATAAAGCACTTGCGATAAGTTAATTATAGCTTTATATACCATTAGCAAGTGAACAAAATTATTGCTCCTTTAAAGTTATTGTAATTTTATTGTACCATTAACAAGGAAACAAAAGGTAAATTTCTTCCATTTTACACTTAGACAATTTTTCAGTATGGTCTTATTAAATAATTATTTATTATCAATTGCATAAATTTGATTTATTGACATTGAAGCAATAAAACTTGTTTTAAATCTACTGCAATAACTACGTAAAATATTACGACTAATTAGACTTCCTTGTTGAAAACAAAGTTTCATGAAAACAGTTGTCAGCAACAAAAGTAGGGAAATGTGGGGCAAAGTGTAATAGTTAAGATGATTGAACGTTTTCAAAATGAAAGAATATGATTTTTTTTTGGGGGGGGGGGAATTGCAGTACATAAAGAAAGAACACAGTATTTTGTAACAAAACAGCATTTTTTATTTTTGGCAGTAAATTTGTAAGTTAAAAAAAAAACATCCCCCCCCCACCTTTTTTTAATTGGGCAAAGTGAAAAATAAAATAATTTTCTACTGAAATAATTTCTATTCTATTATAAAAATCTTTTTTGATCAAATAAGCCAGTAAATGAAAAGTTGAATAAATAAATAAAAAGATGATGAAACAATAAACGAATAACTAAATGAATAAAAACAATAATACATGAAGAGAATAAATGAGTGAGTAAAAGAGTGATATTGAATAAGAAAATAAGGGAATTAAGGAATAAATAAGTGAATAAATGAAGGAATTAAAATGAATTGATTGATAAATGAATGTGTAAGTGAAGAGTAAATGATTGACTGAGTAAACGCGAAATATACTATTTAACTTTGCCCCGGATGTACTTGACTAATTGTACAACTTATTTAAAATACAAATAAATCTAATATTAACTAAACAAATAATTATTTGAATATTAGGTCTCAAAAATATTTAAAATGTTAATAACATGAACTTTATCATTTTATAATATCTATCTTTTATCATTTTGATTTACAACAGAATATTACAATACAAATATGAACTTTTGAAAATTGCCAACATTATTACATGCTTTACTCTTCGGCGGGATTTTTTTCCTGACTAGAATTGATTTCATATTGACCGACTATACAGTTAAAATATTACTAGATAGGTGGCACTAAAAGTAGAGTAGGCATTTCACCCTTTCACTTTGCCCCATATTCCTCTACTTATTCTTCTAAAAACAATTTAGACGTTCAAAAATAATGATTATAGGTAAAAACCAAATATTATCTTAGAAAGTAAATGCATTTGACCACATTTGGGGAAAATAAACATCTTTCATATATACTGCTGTAGGTTAGAAAACAATTACAAATATTACAAGAAAAGCGGGAGATGAGTGTTTAAGGTATGATTTTCAGCAAAATGATACATGTATCCCTTATATGATATGGGTTTTGAAAACAACTTTCTTGTTAGAAAGAAAAAGTAAGAAAATATATCCAAAATAAAAGTAGACATATTTGAAGAAACAAACTATAAAACACTAACTCATTAATGTCCAAATTTAGGAAAATTGCCATCACCATACACTTCTATCCTTTTTCTAAAGCCATTTTTGAAAAGACTTTCTTTTAAGGAAATATTTTGCTCACGCTTTAGAATCATGGCAGTTAAATCTCCTTCCGATATGACGTCGTATAAATAAGTCATACTACATAAAAATTTGTTTCACTAAAGCATGATAAAGAATGGAATTTAACGGGAAAATAAATCCACGATATGAAAAATATATTAAAATATCCTTTAGATGAGACATATCGACGACAGGTCATCAGTCATACGATTCGTAAATTGCAAATAATATTTACCTCGTTATTCGGAGAACTTAATACTCTTGATGCCGAAAAAAGCCAGAATTGAACCGAATAAGTTTAAAAATTACTCAGTGCCAAAATAATGGGACTTGGGGGGGGGGGAATAGGAGAATAAGAAACATAGAAACTGCTCGGGTATATAAAAGAAAAATAAAGCGAGATGAGTGAAATTCTAAGCCTTCACTTCCGTCCTCCTCATCCTTAAAGATATCCAAAAAACCCGATGTCACAAACAGCCCCCTTTAGCTTCTCCCCCCCCCCCCGAGCTCGTCAAAAATGCTAAGCGCATAGTAAAAGGATCGTTGGCTGAATCTTGATTACAAAATCAATCGTATAAGATTATTCATAACGTCCAAAACATTCAACGTTTAACCGGCTGTTTGAACTTCTTTTTCTTATGATACCTTGAAAGAGTATCCGTCGTTACAAGATCGTTCAGACATTGCAAAAAAAAAAAAAAAAAAAAAAAAAAAAAAAAGATCGCGAGGTGGAAAAGCGCCGCAGAAGGGAAGCATTTATTTCAAAGAATAAGTTTTCTACACTTTGGCTTTTTTTCCCCCTCTTCCGATAATCGATGATTCTTTTTAGCTTTTTGATTTCGTTTAATTAGTTGATCGGATCTATTCGGTTTGGTTACGGAAAGTAGCTGTCGCTATTCTTTCCGTTTACCTATTCTTCCCTTATTTTCCCCTCATTATTCTTTGTTAGAAGTTCTGAATGGAATTTGTAAAAACGCACTTTAGAAGAGGTTGGGCAAAGATTACACTTTTACAATAATGAGAGGCAAATGACTTGAAAACAGACTTCATTTGTCAGAGGACTTTGAAGTTTTAGAAATGTCAAAACAATTTTTATACGGATAGAAGCTACGGCGAAAATATTTACCTTTTAAAACGAAGACTGTGTTTAAGCTGCTACACGGCTCATTATATTCCAGCAATCACTTTTGACTGGTGTTGGGGTGAAAATGAGAGTGGTTGCGGAAAAAGTTCTGATTCCTTCATATACTTTTTGAGTTAAAATATACGATACATTATTATGAGGGTTAATAGAATGTATATGGTGAATCACAGTTTTAAATTTGTGCACTTTCCTGCAAATTCTGGGGGAAAATCTAACGTTTTTGTCCTGGTTAATTTTTAATTAACATGTTAAGTACCAATGTGGTTTTACAACAAATTCCCAATCAGGCTACGAGTGCAGTGCAAAGGACAAGTTTTCTGGTCATAAATTTCAACAAAATCCTACCAAGTTAAAAAGAAAAGAATAATGCACTACAAATTTTTAGACACTTTTTGAACATTTTTCGAAAACGGGCACTTGTCCCTTTTTTTAAAAACACTTTGAAGCATACTTTTTAGAAGAGATTTCAAAACACTCTTAAGAGCACTTTTTAGAATAATTATTCAGTTCCGAACACTTTTTGGAACCTAATTGAGAATATTTTTTTTTAACAATGACAGAAATCCTTGTTGAGACAATCTCCTTTTTTAAAACACTTTGTATTCCACATTTATAAAAAAGTATGAAACATTCAAATCTTTTTCTTTACTACTACTTTAAAAAAATGTTTTTGCCGTCAGTTTTACAAGAATCTCGCGTGGCAAAAATCAGCTCCCAGACAACTCATAGCCCAGTCTTTCACCAGGGATTGTTTTCCTTTACTAAGGCATTTGCGAAGTCATCTGATATCGATTTATTATAGCAAAATTTCTCGTAGACACATATTGAGGGATTCTCTTGACTGGTAGTGAAAGGAAGCTGTGAATATTATGTTGGTACGAATGAAAGTTATAATTTCGCACTAATGCATAAATATATCCCCAATTCTTTTCCGAATTACACCCAATGTGCTCCAAAATTTAATTTTAACAAACATCCTGAGCGGCACATATTTAGTACTCTTATATTTTTGACGGTTCGCATCAAAAGAGAGTCCAGGTTCCTCTATCTGGTGGAAACTGAGCGTTCAAATTATCCGTGCAATTGAGATCCGCGCCTTAATGGTGGCACATAAAAGACTGGATGCCGTATCGGGGAATCGCACTAGGTCTGCAAAAAGGCTAAAACAGCCTAAAAATTCTGCCCCTATTAGAAAAAAAACATATCTGACGGAGCACATTCTAGTACACGTTGAGGTAACTGGAACCCTTTTTCTGAATTACAGCGTTCCAAATGTGTACTGAAAATTCGCGAAGTCATTAAGTACGATCCTAAAGAACCGAAAACGTATTTATTTATTTCATACTTATTTTTAGACCTTCAGCCACCGATGATTCTGAAAAGTTTGAACGGAAAATCACAGATGAGCGACGTGGTCTGAACGAAAAGCTCTGTCACTCCCTTGTGATTGATGTAACATGCAACGTGTTCAAGTATGAAGCACTCTTGCAAACCTTTATGAATAAGATTTTCCGTTCTCAATTATTATTGCTGTTCTGAACTTTTGCTTTTACTAGAACTTTAATTAAACACTCATATATTTGACCACCATTCACAATATGTTTTAGTAAACTGTCAGCATGTCTCATATGAACGTAGATTTTTAAAGCACATATATTTGAATTGTTTTGAGCTCCTGCTCTTGAATCAAATCTCTGCAAAACTTTTTGAACTAAACTTGGAGGAAATTTTTTAATCACATTGCAGATTCTTAGAGCAAAGACTTATTTGAGGTATGTATTCTATACGCTCTTCATTCACAAATGTCAGATTTGGGCGCATTTTTATTACTATTATTTGCTTAACGTATCTTATGTTATTCACACGTCTCTAAATTTCATTGCTGCATCGGACATTAAAACTCAGCTACGTTCTATTGGACTTAGAACTTTTTCAAAAGGTTAATTAATATTTCTATAAAACAAATTTCAAGATCCCACTGCTCTAAATTAAGGCCTGAAAAAAGCAAAAACTCGTATCATGCAATTAAATGTATATCATGTAAGTAGACATTTAATTAGTAGCAAATGACATTAGTAGACACATTTCAAGATCCCACTGCCCTAAATTAAACACTGAATATTGCAAAACTCGTAGCATGCAACTAAATGTATATATTGTACGTAGACATTCAGTTGCGACAAGTCGCAAAATCGAAACAGCTTCGCTTTGATTTGGCGACATGTTCATAAAATGACTCGACGTTAGTATAATCAAACGTCAGCCCCGAGGCTTATTCAATGCCAATAGAACACACTCCCAATCCTCATAGAATGTACTTGAAAACATATAGTTACGACCGAGAGAAAATTTGAGAAGAATTTGATTCTGGCGCACTGCCTTTTCAAATAACAGGTGCAAATAAATTCCTATTCACAACCTCCAACATTCCGATGTCATTATTAGTGATTATTACGAGGACAGATCGTTGCCATGGAAACTGAATAGTTCAAGTAGCACCGCATCTCTGCATCTCGCAGTTGAATTTATAACTTGCCGTCTATTTGCTCTCAGATTCGCTCAAGCATACAGAAATTCAAAGGAAAGGGACTGTTATTAGTATAAACTTGAAGTATACTGCATGTTGTTTATGTTAGGAGAAGATTTTTATGCAAAGTTTATTGAACTTGGAGAACATCATGTATTGAAAACATGACATTTGATGACATGAACAGTAATAGGTTTTTGTTAGAAGAATCTGATAAGTATTGAATAAAAAAAAGGAATAAAAAATGAAAATCAAAACAAAGGAGTTTTTTTATTAAGAGTAAAAATGTTTCACAAATACGATTTAAAAACAGAAGAATTAAAGAACTTTAACGTAAAGTGCAAAATGAGTGCATGTTTTGCACATAAAATAAACAGAATAGAAGTATTACTTTATAGAACGACATTTATAAGATCTAGAATCTCAAAAAATATATGTAAAACATTGCTATCAATAATATAACAATCGAACGGCAAGACATGTAACCAAACCTACTACTAAAGGCTACTTCCGAAACTTGTGATACCACAGATGTGAATCAAGTCCATTAAAAGTTATTTTGTAAAAATAGCAATTTCTTGATTTATAAAATAAGAAAAAAATAGTGTCATTATTTGAAGTGATGTTGCAAACCAGTGTTACAAAGCAGAAAACCAACAATAACTTTGTTCAATTAGTCAAAAGTACTACTTTTAGTCACTGAAGTTGATAGAATGAGCAAAAAAAATGTGGACCGAGGAAAATGTTTTATTTTCAAAACGTTTAATTTTTAATTAATCTTTTTAATTGTCCGATTTTTCAAATTTGGCATGGTCTTTATAACGCCAGAAGTGATGAACTTTGGCACGCACTCCACTGGCGCGCTGAATGTTTACGCTAGCTATCTATCGCATTTACAGGTAGATAACTATCAACCACATTTCCAAGTAGATAACTATCTACCGCATTTCCAGGTGATAGTTCAGAAGCGAGTTACATATTGCACTCTACGGCTTGCTATCAACCATATCATTAAAAGTCCATGCGAGCTAATAAGCAAAAAAAATATATATATATATATATTGCACTCTGCGCTAATGGTATCTGAATGTCATTTAATTACTTGCGATGTCATGTGCAGAAGTGTAAAAAAGAAAATTGAATGTGCGCATCGATTAAAATGTAAACTTTTTAATATTAAACTTTGTCAAACTATTTACAAAATGGTCACACACAATGTTTTTAAGCATGTTCTTTCAGAAAAAAAGATTTTTAAAACTTCGGAAGCGACCCCATTCCAGCTACATGCAACAATAGTCCGCATTAATTTGGGAAGTCACGGAAATCCTTCTTCTCACCGCTGAGACAAAGGATTTCCCCCTTTGCTTAGACGCTTCACTGAAAAACCGAATATTTTAAATTTTGTACATTTTATTTAAATTATGTTTCACAGTGAATAAAACGAATTTGTTTAAAGTCAAGCAATTGGTAAACTCTCAATTACCTCATTGAATTACTGCAATCGCAGTCTTTCAGATGGTTCTTCAGGTGATAAAAGGGGAGATTTTGCCACGTTTAACCTGAATTCCGGGTCTGTTTCATCCTTTAAATGTTCCAATTCTAGAACTTTAATAATTTAGCTCTTTCAAATGTAAAATTTTCGCACTAAGTAGCAAAATTGAGTCGTTTGGAGAGTTTGTAACGAAGCTATAGTTTTACGCAGTATTTAAAGGAAGAAATATGAAGAAAATTAAGCTTTAAATATAACATTTCTTATGTGAAATAATCTGTAGAATACAGGAACCCAAATCACTAAAGTATCATTTGAAATTTGATAAGTTTAATATATCTATTTCTTAAGCTAAACAAGGGAAGAATTTTGAGTCGTTATTTTATTTATTTTTTATTATATTTTTTACGGTAACTTACTCGAGCGGTGGCAGGGGTGAAAGGATTGTCCCCCGCAATCTGTTGAAAATATTTCAAAAACCTTTCTCTTAGAAGTTCTAGCATCCATGGTTACTGTGTTTTACCGTAAAATATTATTTTCCATTAAAATTTTACAGTACATAAGCAAAAAAAGAAACAACAACCAATTTGTAATTCGATCGTTTTCTTTTCAAGTACAATTTGCCGTAAAACGTTCTTTAAACAACACTCCATTTTACAGTCATATTTTCCTTAAAACTTTCCCGAATTTTCAACAAAAACATTTCTTACTACCTCTTCTATTCCTTAATACTCTTCTTTTTGAGAAGTTATACCCTTTCTTACATTGTATTCTTCTTGTTTATCAATTTTCTGCGTTGCTGTTGAAAACATCACCAATTTCATGTAAGTTTTTAGAATTGTATGCTTTAGAAGTAATAATGACAGTACAGACTGTTGTAATCCAGTAACCATGACCGCCCTTACCGGTAGATAATTCAAAAACCAAAATCGACGTTACTAAATGCTTCTGGTGTTTTTACTTTACAGTATATCTCAATTCTTGATCTTTTAACTTTTTTTATACTGGCAGTAGGTTATTATGCGAGGGAAGTATGGAAAGTAAGTTTAAATAAAAAGAGAACAAGCACAGATAAATACAAGACATTCACTGCACACAATTCTACCACTTTTACAATTTTTTGGTTCTCACTCCTGTGCTTTTCCAGCCACTTGTGCCGTTAACCATGAGGCAACACATACTTTCAGCGCTGTCGTACCGCTGACAGCCAAGGAAGAACTTCAGATTCCGAAACAAATGCAAGTCGCTAGAAGCGAGGTCGGAACTGTGCGGAGGATATTCCAAAAATTCCCAGCCAAAGCCTTGTAGGAATCACTTTTTTACATTCGCAGGATTGAATGGAGGCACACTTAGTCCCCGGCAATAATTTAACCCAAGCAAATATTGACACTTCGAAAAATCATGTACACAGATTTTTGGTGGTCAGTAGTACAACAGCGATGACGAGCTGAAATAACATGGTTCCTCATTGTTAACTACGCATCAGGTAATATTCTACGAAGAGGGTATACAAAAACTTGTACCACACTATAACAAATGATTAGAAAATCGCTGGACCTATGTCGAGGAATGATATACGGGTGGTCGCCTTCTGTGCAAGAAATTTCCTTGCTGCATCTGTTCACGTTTTTTCTTAAATTTCAAAACAGAACATATTTTCCGAACGTCTCCTATCCTCTAATCTAAATATATGGTATTAACATTTGTATGTATGTGGAAGGTTTACGAACCCAAACGTAGGTCAAACATTTTTGTCAACTAATGCTTAATTATCTCTTTTCTTCTAATGTCTTCAACATTAACTTCAAATCAATATGCCAAAGTATGATTTAAGTATCTATAAATATGCCTGTTCAAGGTTGACAATTTTATGTTACTGATGCTTCCATTGTTTATGAGTGTGGGGAAACTACATTAATATCTTTCTTATTATTAATAGGGATAAATTCAGAAGGAAACTTGTCCTAGGTATCCAAAGACGATATTCGATCAAAGGCTACCGAGATTGTTTTAAGAAATCGATACTTTTAAAATTACCGGAAATCATTTAGGTTACTCTTAAAAATTCAGGAAATTTTTATGGTAAATATTACTGTAAAATGGAGTGTTTACAGTACGGAAAAGATATTACTGTAAAATTGAATATTTACAGTACAGAAAAAAATTACAGCAAATTGTACCGAAAAAAATAAACGATTACGGCATCAATTGACACACCTCGTGACTTACAGTGCGAAGCATATAACACCGTATTTCCTCTCACTTGATGTGTCCCAACTCGTATGGTGGGCAGCGAAGCCGCCTGTCAATCCGAAGGTCCCAAGATCGAACTAGCTGTTCGCATTTTGCGTTTTTTAACTCTCGTTTATTCTACCATAAAATTTTGCAGGATTTTACCATTGAGAAGAGATAAATGGAGGGAGTGAAAATTTTCATTAATGAAACCAAGACCCCAAGTCACGTGATAAATTTTAAAGCAAAGCATTGGAAGAAATATGGTTTCTTTCGCTTGTTTCACTTAAAACGGGTCAACCATTCGTCGTTGTTGCGTCACGTTATTTGGGGGTCTTTGTGGTCAGCTTAAGCCAATGTGATTGGACTTGCTCCCTCCATTTTAACTCCTGCTCTAAGGATTTTACGGTAAAAGTTGCTGGTTACATGGATGCCAGTAACTTTTATCGTAAAATTTCAGGATCTTTTTCAACAGATTGGTGACGTTATAAACAAATATTTTGAATAAATTGGAAGAAATTGATTTTAACTTTTTATTGACTTAAGTCAAAAGCAACAGACACTAATAATATTTAGTTGTCCATTAATACAAATTCTTTCAAACATCTTTTGCTTGAACCTATCGACAGAATTTTATCATATTACTCAAATTACTCTGCTTTTACTAATCCTTTTATACATTAATATTTACATTTCACAGAGATCAACTTTAAAATTACCCATATTTTTAACTAGACAAGCCGAAGAAGCTTTGATTTATGTATCAGAAAAGTATTCATTACAACCAACAACATTTTCGTTTTAAAGTGCATTTCAGATAAATTACATAAAATAATAAAATGCTAATGTGAGTAAAATTGAAAGTAAAGAGAAAACGCTTTTTTTCTTTTAACAATTTTACTTCACGTTCCTAATGAAAAATTTGAAAAGGAGAACGCATACGTTTATATGTTATAGCAATGAAGAAACAACAATATGCATCACATTTAAATGATACAGAATGAATTATTTGAACAGAACATAAAGAACATACATTTTCTTTTCTCCCGAACTAATCCTTTTGTAAACACTAGTGAGCGAATGCAATTTATTTTGCAATTAAAAGCTTTTGAAGAACTGTTTTAATTAAGATCAATGCCTTTTTTAAAAATATCGTGCACACAAAGTTTCTCCAAACGAGGAAGAAAGCAAAACTCATTTTAGAGAATTAAAATTATAAAGCATTGTTGCTAACGAAGAACACACTAGCTTTCTCATTACATTTATGAGAAACATCAGAGTTATGCAAGTCTAAATTATTAACGCACATTTATTTAAAGCTTTAAAGGAATAGTAGGCATTCAAAGAGTAGTAAAATATGTTGGAAAACTTAAGATTAGGAAACGAGTTGGAATTAGCACATCAAAGGTACTAGTGGGGTGTATTCCACTTAATATTTTTAAGTTTAAAAGAACGACGAGTCCTCTTTAGAGAGTTCTAGTACTATGGTTTTCTTTTTTTTTTCAACTGCAAATTAGGAAATAAAGGTTGAATTTGATGTTTGTTTTCGTTTTGCTTTAAAGCTTTGGCCAGATCCTGTTCAAGGGTTTTAAAAGGAATGTAATCAGCATAATTATTGTTTCACAGTATAATTCAAAAATATTTTTCAAAACAGTTTTATCTAGTTCGATGTTTATAGAACTTGATACATTATATAAGTAAGAAAGCACTTTGCACTTAACGCAACAATGAATGGTTTATTTTAGTACATACAAAAGCAATGTAGTTACGAAAACTTTTTGTAGTGCAATTATAATACTGAATTTCATTGTCCTAACATTTGCATACGAATCTTAGCATTTATTAAGATTTTGTAATTGTGTGTTAAGTGGGAAAACTAGTATTGACAAAAAGTTGGTGATTTCCTTTTTTAGTCTCTGTTGAGATCAACAGTAACTAGCAAACTAATAATCGAGAATAAAAAGGTAGTTTAAACATGCTCGATTAGGATGCTTCAACAGAACGCTTTTTCGAATTTCTTCTCACCCTGCAATTGCTATTCATAAATATAATGTATGCGAAATTCAAGTTCAATTGAAAAACATTTAGAGGTCGTGCAATCTATACAAATTTTGTTGTAATTGACACTTTGGACAGGTAAAGAATAGTTTGTAATGCCATTATTCTGAAATGATACTACATTCAAAATAGTATCATTTCAATTGTTTTCTGACTCGACAAGGTAAACAAAGTTCGATCAGTTCAAAAAATAAATATATCTTGCCGTAGGACCAGTAGAAAGTTCGGGTCAAAATTAGGAAGATAGGCACTTGTCTGTAACGCAAAGCATCCGTTCTTGACCCATTCACTACCCATTAGCGTTCAAAAAGCCTTGAAATATCCTTCAAAAATGTGAAGCTCCCTTACATTGCACCGCGACGAAAAACTAATCCAAAATGCATGTGGGAAACAAAGGAGGCTAACCTACCAATAATGGTGACAGGACCGATCATTCATGAAAAACTGTTGGTTGCTTCTGAGTCACAGCCTGGGAGATAAATTTCTATGCCAAATGCCGCTGCAGAACTGTTAGATAAACGTACTGGGGGCACGTACTCTGGATACAGCATCCAATAATACTGGTAATAAATTTGGAGTATGTGTCTAATCTAGAAACAACTATTCTAGGACAACAACTATTGTATTTTGCTTGTGGTCACCAGTCCAGAAATTGTGCTCTCTGCCATATTGAAGCAATGTACGAGACCATTCACGTCCAGTGGACCTACTTTACTGTTTTTTAAACGATTTCAACAGTCCTTTTCAAAAATAGGCCACTCTAATTTTGAACCTGGATGGAGAAACGTTGAAGTTCTGATTGCCATTCAGAAAGATACGCAACCCATAATGAAATTTGAATGAACTTTCTTCGAATACACCAAGAAAGAGAAAGATACTTGGGAATATTGGAGCTTGTTGTATTTTTTCCGAGATGAATATCAGTTCATTGAGTGCTATTCCTAATCCAGGAGTTAAGTCCAGTAAGATTGATGTCAAAGATTCTCAATAGTTGTGGATGTTTCGTAAAAGCAAAGGTATCGTAAAACCCGTATCTTCATCAAGAAGAGTATCCAAGAGCTCAATTTACAGTATCCTTTCCAGTGCAAGCATCGAAAAATGATTCAATTTACTCTAGCATTTTTCGCATCCAAAGAGGAAATCCTAAGAATATCAACTATGGTTGCAAATAAACGGTCATGACATATTTGGTATCTCAGCGAGCATGCCTCTGTACTAGTATATGATTCAATTGTTGCTGTGGAGGAAAAATGGTAGATGTTTTAAAGCTCTTCATATGTGAGATGGTGTTTATGAATCACTGAATTTAACAAGATTGCAAAGGGTGGAGATTGAAGAATCGATGGCATTATAGTTATTTGACGAAAACCACAAACATGTTTTTAGCCAATTATGCATCGACGAAACGTTCCTGAAAATTGATCCTGAGTTAGGAATTTCAAAATAGGCTACCAATGCGACTTCGAAAAAGTAAAGAAACTGACAGTTCTGAACGTCAAAATACACAGCTTTCTACAAGTGGCTCAGAAAATCATCGAAAAAAGTAGTGGTTGCAAGAAAAGTATTTTTGAAAATTATAATTCCAGACCTTAGTACGTTATCCACTGAAAAAGTGATCTATACATTTCGAATGTTTGATTTCCTTTTCATGTTTTCTCTGGATGTAAAATGCTCTTCAAATTTTTATGCATTCGAGTGGCTTTTGATATTTTTTTTGCATATGATTCAATGTTTTTTGATTTGGCGTATTGATTTAGTTAAGTTACTCAGAGTTTGTCTCCGATTATGTGCATAAACTCCGCACATGTTTAAATTATAAAATACGCTAGATGGAAAACTTTGATTTAATAAATCAAGAAACGTTTACCCCCCTCCCCCCCCAAAAAAAAAAACATAATTATTTGTCTACGTGCTAGGAAAGGAGAGATGTCGATAAACATGTTTAAAATATATAAATTTTTTATGAGGAACCATATACTACGAATGAAAATAAACACAGTCCGAATTTTTGAATTTAGTAAGTTATTTTGTAGTTAGTTTTTGAAACCAGTATTTTTACTGGTTAAATAGGGTTTTCCGGCTAAACCCAGCACGGATAATAAATGTCATAGCATACCGGCCAGTATAATGTACTAAATTAATGAAAAATGTTTTCTAAAAATGCAGAGACTACCATCACATATAAAATGTTACTTTCAAGGTCAAAATTTAGAGATCAATGCAAGTGAATCTAAAGAAATATCAACTTATTTTCAAACGAAGCGATTAAAGCTTTTTGCTATAATACGAGAATAAAACGCGATATGGGGAAGCAGCAAGTTTGTTTTTCTTCAGAAAAGGGGGAATGGAGATGTGAAAGTGAAGCTGAAAATAGTGCTGAGGGTTTGATTGCGCAGTGTCATCTTCAAATGATCCGGGGGGTAAGCAGTGAGTTTGGAGTGAAAAAGGCCTCAAATAGGCTCATATAGACTTCTCGAGTAATCAAGAAAAGAATATCATTTGTCAGAAGTGGAAAAAAGTGATATACTAACAGCACACAGTTATTTTCAATTGTTATTTTTATGATATTCTATCACAAGAGCCATTCGAGGAAACAAACCTTTTCCTGAGTTTTGGAGAAAAAAAAACCCCTAAATTTCTTAGAACGTTTTTAAACTTAAACGATTTTTGTCGCATATTCTTGAATTTTATTTTGCGCCCAATGTTACTCATTTACTCTTAATCATGTTAGTTGCATGTCACAGGATCAATAGGTACCAGGTACTCCATATTCAGGTACTTATGCCATGTAAAATGTATACTTTGTTTATCTAATTACTCCCACTTAGCACCCCAATATTGTTTCCTTATTTTTCTGGTTTAATTTTACGCCATAATAAATCATTAAGAACCCCCTTAATTTTATTTATCTTATACCATTTATGTAATAAAATTAAATGAAGCAGAAAGGACATCACGTTTTACCTCTAGATGACATGTTGATTTGGATTCATTTTTAATGGATGTCAAATAATAAAAACTTTTAAACTAATATATATTTTTGACGTTTAACCCCCATCTCCTGCTGCGTAACAAACTTGAACCTTGCATACAAATTACGATGTGATAGTTAACAATGCACAACTTTCTTGAATTTAAGTTAGTCGAACAGTTTCTAAAATCATGGCAAATTTATAACTTATTATAGATTACTTTGTAGCATAAGTTCCGAACTAAAGATAAATGACCTATTTTGTTTACTCACAGCTTACCAAAATATTGAAAAGACTTTCCGTGTAATTGCAAACTTAATTAATCCGTAAACTAAGGACCTTAAAAATTTAATTTTCAGATTAACCAAACTCTTAGTTTTCCCGAACTCCTTATCTTATTTTAACGAGGTATAAAATTACACTATGTATGTTTGTATTCTTTCATATCGATATTCTTTCGTAAATTAAGTAAAAAGAAACTGGAAAAACAAGGTTTTTCTGCGTCGATTGCGAATTTTGCGATGAAAAACTAAGAGAGTGGAAACATTTAAAGCGAATAATGGCTACAAACAGCTACGCGCTGAATTTAATAAATGACTCTCTTTGGTTAGTAAAATTAATCGGTTGTATACACTTTAACAGTTGAAATTGCAATTTATCGGAGCAGAATCAGGAACCATTTTTCTGAAAATATGTTTATCCATTTCCAAAAAGTGCAAAACACTATTTATTAAATCCAGTTTTTCTTTTAATTTAATAAACTATTCATTCTCCAAAATCAATCAAAAATAATGTGATGTGAACGAAGTATTATTTGAACTTTCTTGCATTTATTCAATATTGGAAAATTTAGATGTTTATAAACTGCAGTACAAAAGCTATATAGATTAAAATCTTGACAGACACAAAAGAGTTAAATGTCGCAGCGACTATAATCTTACTTTTTTTCCACTCCTATAGTCATTTCATCGAGGTGTAAAATTAACTCTTTCTAAATATATATTCTTTCCTAAATCCGTTAATGGTTCTCTCTTCAGCTTCCCAAAATTTCTCTTTTTTATTTTGATCTCAATCACTTACTTTTCCATCAGTCAAGAAGCTTCAATTCTTTCCTCCACACTGCTTTTCTTTTCACTCCTGAAAAGTTTGTTTCATCTGACAATCTTTGCCGTACCGTAAAAGCAATCAACAGCTACACTTTATCAATGCTGGAATAGTTTTCTGAGAACATTAATTTGTCACGAGCTCAACTGCAGCTAGCTGACACTACTTGGCTCACCCTTTTTTGAATAACTTTTTCTTCGATTCCCCATTTCCTTTTGAAATGTATGTTGATATTTTCCTTTCCTAGCCCTTTTGAATCTTCGAGGGCACTTCATTGCTTCGTATGGCTCGACAATTCGCGAACCCTTTTGCTTTCGTTTTACCGGGTTGCGGGGGAGGTTTTAAAATGCATCTCTATACATCATCCTCTTTATCACGATAAGGAAGAAAATAAATTCCTCGCTAGATAACAATGTTGGGAAATGCTTCTTCCCATTTGCGCACCATTCAATTTTCAGAGTAGCTGTAGAAGCAAAGAAAATAACTTTTGTATGTGTGACTGCAAAAAGAAATAAATCAACTCTTTTATTTATTTATTTATTGATTCAGTGAACTAGAGAGTCAACTGTCTTACAACTTAACAAAATGTGCAAAAACTTATTTTAATAACAATCTAAAAAACTATTTTAAAACATTCTAACATAGTTAAACTTCTATTAACGATGCCTTTAACCCGAGTAATAGTAAAACCAGACGTGAAACATTTAGTAATAAAAACTAAATGTTACATTATTTATCAAATGCTAATTTCAAGACAAAAAAAAGATAAATATTTTAATGCAGTTACCATCAGGGAGGACGAGAGGCCATGTCAGCTTAGTCAGAAACTTTGGGCCCGAACGTTGAGGTGGCCCGATGCGGGATCGGAATAGTGTAAGTTTAATAAGTTTTGTTTTGGGGGGAGGGGTGGGGGGCAAACTAATAAGTGACCCGCTTCGTCTCTGGGCGGCATTGGTTACCATTAGCATCCTAGTAAACTATGATGGACATTCAAAATTACCTTAAAGTGCACACATTTGGTGGTTCTAGAATTCCTGTTTGCGTCAATAAAATATTGCGTGATGCATTTGAAAATACCGTCCAAATGGTATTACTTAGTAATTCTAATTCCAGTTGCTGACTATCGACAACCTTTAGAGCCCAGAAAAAGTAAGCCCCCCCCCTTTTTTTTTCATTTTTTTTTTTTCAATTTTAAAAGCCAAATAGGACTGGCTAAATGTTAAACAAATTTAGCGAAATTCTTTGAGGGTGATAACAGAGCCATATAGCAACTTTTCCACACCAACCAAAAGCAGATTTCCAAAGCAAGTTTTTTCGGCCCACCCTACTGTAGAGGGAGCCATTTCTAATATAAAATATTAGAGAGCAGTTGGAAACATTTCTTCAAGTAGTGTATGCAGCCTGAGTTATTTTACAAATTGATGTTTTTTTGGACTGCAAACTTTTAAGAGACATGTGAAGTCTTTTTCTTTTCATATCCTTCTTTTTAGAATAAGAACAATGTCAATCATAACCGGAAAGCGGAGATCTTAAGATACTTTTTGAAGCAAATCTTTAGTGATGTATGCTTTTATTTTATATGTGATAGGGGCAGTCTTTCTTAGGTGTAGTTGGTGTAAATACGGGCCCTCATTTAAAGATTGCCCATAACTGTACCAGCTCTTTTTTTTAAACAACATACTCATACCCTGCTCCAAACATTGAAATTCGTTTAAAATCGCAAAATAAGTGGAAAAGTCTTGCGGTGACTTTCTTTCTGTGGATGGGAGGAGCAGAGTGGCACTTTAAGTGCAGCCACCTCCTTTTGGTGGGTTCTCGGTTGTTAATACAATAAAATGTATTTGAATTTCCGACAAGAGATACACAGTGCACATTTATCGCAAAAAGATATTTCTGGACCATAAAAGGAAGAATATTGGAATGCACAAAAAATGTTTAAAACAATCGATTTTTGGTAAATTTCACAAAAATGTACGGTTTATTCGCGTAGTAAAAACAGTAAAAGAATGTAGTTAATCATAAAGATGTGTGTAAAGAGTGTTAAAAGGATGCATTTGTGAATGGTTTTAGAACAAGAATTTTAAACATTTGTCTTTGCATAAAAATGTTTGGAAATTGACCATTTTTGGTCTTTTTTTCAAACCTTTAAACTCGTTTCCCGGTAGTTAAACTTTATTATTTTTCAAAAATAATACTAGAAATGAATTTCTTGGGTGTAAATACATTACATTCTAAATGTGCAAGCCAACGTTCTTGTTTTTTATGACATACCCTAACTCGCATCTTTCGTTATGTAAAGTTCTCTGAAAGCATTTTGGGACAGGTGCTTGTAAAATGTGTTATGTGCCAAATGTGGGTACACTTAGGTACATATTTATACCCCATTTTTCCTGGTGCTTTTTTTTTTAAAGCGTTTTGTAAATCACAGTTTTTTGAAACGAAATCGCCTTCTTGCATTTAGAATACTTGTTATTGTTGTTAATGAAAGACAAAAAACTTGTTTTTTTTTCGAACTGAAAGCAGTTTAAAACCGAAAACAAAAGAAGGTGCCCATATTTACACCTTTTCATCTAATAATAAAAATTCCATTTCATGCTTTACCTGAAAAAAGAAATCGTTGTTTCAATATTGTGCCTTAATAGTTAGCCAGCGTAACCAAATCGAGATCGCTATAAGGGAGGGAGACATATATATATATATATATATATATATATATATATATATATATATATATATATATATATATATATATATATATATATATATAACAGGTACTGAAAAAAATGCATCTCAAAAGGTTGCACTTAACTAAGGTGCAGCACCCAAGTTTTGATACCTTTAAATCCCTGGACTAGAGCAGAATTTATTTTGAAAGTGAAGAAATAAGTTTAAACAGAAGCTTACCAAATTACTTTGGAAACTTCCAAATCTGATTGAACTCGATACTACATCTGCTACATCCTCGGTTGATCCTAACTACTTAAGATGCTTATCATCGGATGAACGAAAGTCGATGGATGTCAACTACTTATTAGAAATGTAATTTAGAGTTCGTCTCTGGCACAACTTTTGTAATTGGCTCCCAATCGCTTTCAAAGTGAGAACATAAACGAAAAAACATTCAAATAAAAGGTTGCTCAGTGCTGTTGATTATTAATAGTACATGTTTTATTATTTTTTTCTCATTACGTATCAAATATTCTCAATTCCTTATGTCTTCGTAACAGCTGTAAATTGCTGCTACACCCCCCTTAAAACAATGACTAGTTTTATTTATATACATATCTAATAGGAAATAGGTAAAACGTTTAACTCCTTAAAAAACACTTTTCTTTTTTTGAAGGCTTGCATAAATAAGATTATTTATTTTTTTTATTAAACTGTTACATCTGATGAAAGAGAAATAAATGGGTTTTGTTGTAGAAAACGAGCTGATGTGTGCATCACATGAATTCCTTTTACGCAAATTTAATCATAATAGCGCCTTGGAGTAAGCAACGAAACACTTTAAATATTTTTACCAAGTTTGCTGCGAACTGAAACAAAAAAAAGTTTTTATAAAGATTAATTTTCCCAATATTGGACTTTTTAATTTGATTCAATGGTTACACTCTCTAAATATCGCTAACAGAACGAAACCAGATGAAACCAGATTAAAAAAAAAAGAAAAAGAAAAAAAAAGCCAAATTTGTAGCCAAGTTTACGAAAAAAAACTTGGCGATATATCGCCAACTGTTTGCCAAATTTTAACACCACTTGAGTGCATTGAAATGAACCATGATTTCCCCCAAAAAAGATGTAAAAGACCCCCTTTGGAACATTCAAATGAAATCAAAAGGAGAGGTGCACAACTAGACTTCACTAGGAGTCTACGTACCAAATTTCAATATTCTAGGACAGACAGTTTTTGAGTTATACGAGATACATACGTACATACGCACATACATACGTACATACGGACGTCACGAGAAAACTCGTTTTTATTTATTCGGGGATCGTCAACATGGATTTTTCGGGTGTCTATACTTTCTTAGGCATATATCCACATGTGGTCAGGTTGAAGAAAAAAAAAACTAATATTCATCTGAGATCGAGCAAAATGAAAATTAAGGATGATTTTCGGTTGAAAATTTTTTCGCGAGCACATTACTTCTTTTACTTCGTAAAAGGAAGTAAAAATGGAAGAATACGGCCTTTTAAATTTTAAACGGTTGAAAATGAACGTACTTTAAATCTCACGTACTTTGTGCAAATGTACTTTAAAGCATAATGTTCAAGCATTTACAGTTTTAAGGGTCATCTTTTAGCAAAAATATATGTATAGGCAATTTTTTAAATTTATATTTTATATTGAAATAAATTTCTTAAAATCACCCTTTTCAAACGTTTTTAAAACTTTTAGAGAACTATACTGCAGGTACGATTCAGCCGTACCGTTGACGACAACTCGAGATATTAAGGAAGTGTCAATAGATTTGTGTTGCTTAGTTAAGTTTAACTTAGATTTTGCTTCTCCATGTTTAAAAGTATTAAAAAAATCTTCGTCATCAATATATTCAAAAATGTGGCTGAATGGGTGAGTCGGTGTATATAACTTATACAAGTTCACAGTTCATATTGTATCTTTTGATGTTCCTTTGATGCTCAGGAAATTATTTAGGGGGGGGGGTTCGTTTCCTATTAGGAAGAAAATCCCCCATAAAGGATTTTCCATTCACAAATCCAGCTTACTTTGGATCTTTGCCAATTTGGCACGGAGGTATTTCGATGCTAAGTATTTACATTTGGGGGTTTTCGTCTCCGTATAGGTTGTGAGAGGGGTTTTCCTTTTTCAAATCGTCAAACTCACTGAGCCTTTTTTAAACCTGGCACAGAGGTCCTTCGATGCCTGGAATTCACATTCGCTATGGGGAGTGTTCACCAGAAAATCTGTGATTCGGGATATTTAAGCCTATTAAAAACAATGAATAGCATTTTGGAATTTTAAAAATATCCAAAAATTTATCAATCAAAATTTGAGTCATAAACTTGCTATTTTCTACACGTTGACAGGAAATTTTACTTTTATAAAAAGTATTTTTTAAGCCTGAGTGGATAACATGTGCCACCTTATGAAAAATTTATTTTGAAGTAGACCTTGCATCGTCAAAAGAAACGCTGTTTTATAAAATTATCGTTTCACTTTCTTTATTTAAATATTATCTTTAAAGTATAGAAGGCCATTTGACCTACAGTTGAAATTCCAAAAAATCAAGAGGAAACAATTGTAATTTTTTTTCACAAAATAAATCGTCTGAATAAGAGTTTTATAATGACAAACTATTCTTATAAAACTTTAAACGTATAAGATAATTATAAAACATAGCACAATATTGTCAGTAAAGATAAAAACTCTGTACTCAGGTAACAATAAAAACATTAATATGATTTTTTTAAGGAAAAATTTTACATTCTAAGCTATCACCTTTCTCTTCTTTTTATACTGTCTTTTTCTCTTTTTGAGGATGTTATTTCTGTCATGTAACTCATTACAAAACATAAATTTTGAAGTAAAATAAAGAAAAACATTTTCAAGAACGTAAACTTTGATAATTCATTTTCTGGGATAAAATATCAGAACGAAAAATTTAAGCTTGGTTGAACAAGGTAAAGTTAAGAAAGAAATCGATACTGTCAAAAAAGTAAAAAGTTTAAAAAGACAGAAAGATAAATTAAGATGATAAATGAGAATAAATGAGCAGAAGCAATATTTACTGGTTTTCGTTGACTGAAAAACACGGTCTTTGGATTTAAGAAAGTCCCAGTTATTTATGATAGAGGTTACAACATATCAGATAAGAAAAACAATGATTTAATACAAAGAATTTTATCGAAAGAAATGAGAAATAAAATACTGAAGAGTAATTGTTGGTAGAACGACATGAAAATCAAACTGTAATCCAAGAAAAATACAACAAACGGTACTCTTTTGAAATTCACATAAAGTAATGCAACATCAAACAAGGGCAAAGACCAGATATAAAATATTTATTTAATGCTTATAGAATTACAACCTACAAGAAAGAAGAATGTTGTTTTTAAGCTTTATTTCCTTGTGATTTTTAGCAAAGCGGCTAAAATATTGAATGGTAAATATGCCAAATCAAGTAAATGTGTACCTATTTTCAAAATATTAATTAAATTCAAAAATATTTCTGATCTCTTCTTCGTGTTTCATTTCATTTAGGACATTCAAGTCAAAATAAGTAATGGGGATTTCTTGCTTCTTTTCCAAACAATTATTTTCAAAGTTTCAAAATATTTCTGGTGGTGGATTTAAACACTTTTTTTTGTAGAACATTAAAAAAGTAGTCGCTTTCGATTGCGCATTCAGTAAGAGGAACGTTTAGATTCAGAAACGTTGCTAAATTGTTTGATTTTTTTTTCTCAACGCAACGTTAGGAAAGTAATGAAAATAACCAGTACTGTTTAATACGCTGGCAATTTTCATACTCTGTCACGCTGCCCGAATATAAGCTTCAGACTAAAAGCGAAGTATTAAATTTTTGCTCATCTCGCTGAGATTTCACATCCACAATTATTTGAAATTTGCTGCTAATACTGTCTTTTTACTATTTGGTGCATATTTAAATCATATTTAAGAATAAAATATGCTAATTTTTATAACATTTACAATGCAATAAATGATTTACTTATACGTTAATTCATGAGAGAGAACGTCGAAACAAATAACGGCCGCAAATCATGTACTAACTCTTTATATAACTACATGGGTTACACACTTCAACGACACGCGTTAAAAGCGTCAGTAATGTTCCATTTGTGAATGTTACAGTCAACTCTCAATAACTCGAAGTCCCTAGGAACCGGCTTAAACGTTCGAGTTATTGATAGTTAGAGTTATGGGAAGTTTCCACAACAGTATCAAGAGTTAGGGAACCGATGAAAACTTCGAGATAGAGAAACATTCGACTTGCAAACTTTGAGTTATCGAAATTCGACTGCTTTCTAATTAAGGAAGACAAATGCAGTGCTATTTCAAAATATTTGGTGGCTACAACTTGACTGCCACATTGCAAGTAGCAATGAAGTTGTTGGTCTCTTAATTAACTAAACATACTAATTTAAAATATATGTAACAGATTGTAGAAAAATGGAAATAAATATCAATTGAAGTAGTAAAAGTATTGATTTCTTAAAAAGAAAAAAAAATCAATGTAAGTAAAAGCAGGGGCAAAAGCAACTAAAAAGGGATGCTTCTTACTTTTTTTACTGCTCTCATTAATGTTTAAACAATAATCTTTACTTTTACTATACGTAATTTAGTAACTTTTAAAATTATTTTGCAAATTCAATTTATGATTTATATTGTCTACACAATTAACATATTCAAATGATTGTCTGATGTTTTACCTATAAATCGTACAAACTTTCAGCGTTATAACTATAAAAAAAGGTTTTTTAATTAAGATTTAATTGATAAAATGTATAATTTATCAGTAATTGAAGTCATCAAAAGCGATCAGTAAATGCTTTCTTAAAACTTAAAATAATTAAGAAATGTTTCTGTAGTGTAATTTTAAAGTGAAAAGTTGAACAAACACACTTCTTTCAAGTAAAAGCACGTTTTTCTCAACTGAAGCGAAGAATATTCTCCATAGACACGCCTCAAGCACTGTGACCAGTTATAAAACCTGATGGTGCAGAAAAAACAAGAGTTCAAATCTATACATTATGTATTTGAAGGAATGGAGAGATCGACGCTAGTTTCCAAAATATTTTTTTTTTATGGAGGACCACTTAAGCCACAGACTTGACAGGTTTTTCAGCAATGCCACTTTCATCCTGAATAAGATGCTTTGAAAAGTAACCAAAAACTGAGTACATTATTCATTCGGGCACCAAAAGAAAACAGTTCTTTCTGACAGTTGAAATCTTAGGAAAAAAAGTGAACCCGATTTCCAGATGTTTTATTTTTTTGCACTCGGCAAGTCTGCGCTTTAAGGAAAACGTCAATGGTGAATGTAGCGATTTCCTTGGTCAATATTTACGTCGACTACTTCCAGGAATACTGTTCTAGGTATTGTATTGGTAATACTTATAAACAAACAGTTCGGAAAAATTAAATAAAATTATTTTACGCGATAAATTACTTTTCAATTCGGGATACTGCAGAGTATAAAACAGTTTTGCCACTTACATATACGCATAAAACAGCCAAGAGAGAATAAAAAGTAACTATCTAAAAAATCAAGCTTTTAATAATAATTCAAATTTGCTTTATTAAAATCAAGTATTTTATATAATGCACGAATTGCAACAAAAATTTTGTGCACAAACAAATTGTTGGATTGTAAAATATTGGTATGTAAAAATACGTGTTTGACATATAAGTAAACGATTAGATGTACAGTGATTAGGAGAATGTCACCACAGGGTTTGGAACTTCACTGCTGTAAGTCACGCACAGTAGTTTTGCATCATCAAAGAAAATTTATATATTTTATTGTATCTCGTTTTGCATCACCAAACTTACGAGACATTGGAATTCTAATCTTATATAATATATTAAATTTTATGACACAGTATAAAAATTAAAATTAAAAACACACGAACGTAGATTATACAGTACACAAGGAAGCTAGGAAAAAGACTATATAAATAAATTTTATTATTTTAATGAAGTCTTTGAAGACATCATGTAACTCAGTATGATCAAGCGGCATTGCGATGCGTAACAAGCCATTCATCCTGCTTTTGCTAAAGTTATTTTTTCATTATTCTTGCAAGTCTATGTCGGATAACAAGTATCAGTTGAATAGACATCGGAAGGGTGATTGTAATCAGTTTTACAAAATAAACGAGAAAGAAGCAGAGTTAAATAAAGTGCTGTATCACAATTAAATTCAAGATACAATAAAACATGCATCAAGTTGATAATAGTTCGATTTCGATATTTTGTCAATATCTGATCAGTTATTTGTAACATAACTTTCCTCTGCTAATTTCAAGTATTTCACATTTTTCTTTTGGTTTTATAAGATTTTGGCAAAGCTCGTGACGAAAAAAAATAAATAAAACAATTAAAATTCAATTAATAATCAAAAAGTTTACTTTTCTTTCTAACTGATGGCGACTGTTGTTTCCAAGTCCAAAGTGAGAATTCAATAAAACTGGTTTTTAAGAGTAATTTTTCGGCTAAGAGCCAAGATGTAAAGCTTTTTTTTTCATGATTGTAATAGGTTTTTTTTTTATGATGATGATTTATTAAGATATTTGATGAACTATTGTGGAAGTTATGGTGCACAAAAAAACCCCTTGAGAAATAACATATATATTATCCATACATATTGAATTTTAATTTCATGTCATACCTTTTATCTACAGCATACTAAAAATAACAAGTTAAATAAAATCATCTTAACTTAAATGAAATACCTATGCTCTTTGAGATAAAAGTTTTTGCGAGTGAGTCTATCGATAAGGGTTTTTTGAGCTAACTTTTCTCGCCGAGGACGTAATTCCTGCAAAAGCAGAAAAAAAGTTCCTCTTGAGACATAATTCATTGGCATTGCTCTCTGGATTAGAAAAATATTCGATTATGAGAATAATAAACGCATAATGTTCCTCATAACTCTCGACACCAGCCATAAACTCCAAGTGAATCTTCCTCGATGGTAGTAAACTATAAGAAAAGGATAAACGATGAGCTAGTCTAGTTTGCAGTGGACAAGCAGAGAGTGATTGATAAAGGCCCCTTGCTACCAATCTCTGGGGTCCACTTACAATCCACACCAGGGGACTCATTCATCTGATGTTTACTGCGCTATAAGTCGTGACTTTCCAGTTAGTAGAGGAAGTGAGAGCTAGTATGAAGACTCTCACGAGAAACCCATGAATAGGAGTTTTAGAACTAAAGCTGGAACTTAGTCATTATGCATGACCCTTTCAAACTGGAAAGTGTCCACAACGACCTATACAAATGATTTTCCTGCATCATCAGAACCTTTTTACAACTTCACTCGATACTGAAATTTTCAAGGGTTTTTTTTCGTTTAAAATGTCAAAGCTACAATATTTTTAAAGTTTTATAATGAACATTTTAATAATACTACCTTAGTCATTGTTATTTTAGGCATGAAAAGCAACTTTTGATTAATTTTATGTAAAATTACATTTTTAAGTTGTTCATATAAATAACATATTTTACTGATCTTCGTGAAAAGTTTTCTGTACCGATACACTTCAACTCCTCCTCTCTCCTTTATCACATATCACGCTGTCTCCTTAAAACAATGCGTGAGAAGATGGTAAAAAAAAACTTATATCATTGAATTTGTACTGTGCTACAGATGTGCACAAGTTTTTCAAATTTGATTTTGTACTTGCTTATTTGCTTTAATTTTAAGCTAAATTTTCACCTACATTTCTCTTTATTAGGACAGAAATTTCTCACACTTTTAATCTTCTTAGCAATCAAAATGTCAGATTTTTTTTACTTTAGAGGAATGTTACTCAAACTTTCGAAGATCATTAGAACGTCTGTAATTATTGTTTAAACAATAAAATCTTAAACTTAGCGGTGTTGTGCTCAGAAGTAGCCATTCTGCCTATTTTTCTCTTTTTTATGGTTGCTTGCATTTTTAATGGAAACTTTTTTTTTGTTTTTTAACATTTGGGTTTTCCCTATACATTTGGCATTTATTTTAACGTTCTGTCTTCTCTTCCCTCTTACTTGTTTAAGTTTTTTTTTTTTTATCACCGTTTCTTCTGTTTTTAATGATTTGTATTTCTTGCCATTTAGACTTGCATGCCTTCTTCCATAATATTCCTTATTGAAATTTGGGTTTGTGCTAAACAGAATATTTTTAGATTTTGAGTTTGTTCTTTTTCTTGTCAATTTAAATTTTCTGAAGCGGATCTTGTTTTTATACCATTGAAAAGCAATTATCCATTACGTTCTGCTTTGAATCAAGCCTACTGAATTAGCATCAAAACTACCATAGTTTGATACAAGTTTATGGCATCTGCAAAAATTTAGAAACGGGGGCATACCGTTTTCCATATCTAACTCATGAAACAGAGAAAAATCAAGGGAAGAAAAATGCACTTTAGGACGATACATTCTTTCTGTTTGTACATTAGGGTGGCTCAAAAATGTAGGTGGCTGAAAAAAATATCTTAGATAACAGGACACTCCTCAATATTTTTATACTTGAGGATAGCAATATACTGTAAGAATTTTAGCTTCCTATTTCAACTGAAAAAGGGGGCTCAACCCCTCCCCCAAATTTCAGTATGGAAAGGGGGTTAAAAATACATTGAACTAAAAAATGCTACATATTATAATATACACCAGTAATATTTATATACATTGCAATAAAATATTTATTTACAAAAAAAAGCTGGGGAAATTAAATGTTTCTAAATTTGTGGCATTTTCTATGCTACAGTTAATGTTAAATTAAGGGGTCATTGAGCACCCTCTTAAAATTTGAGTAAGAAGCTACAACTTTTACAGCATAATATTATTAGTAAGTCTAAAAAAATAGGGGGTGTCCTGGACTCTAGCTGAAAAAAAGTTTCTTTGAACCACCCTATTGTACATACTATCGATGTCGTCTTGAGCGGTCTCCCTTTCCCGTTGAGGTTTTTTGCAGAAATTTGTAAATGACGATGGACAGGCGTCGGGTTACTAACGCAAATGTTGCTAATAGTCAGATGCTTCAACTGAATGCTCAACAACTAGGAGTTTCGCAACGTTGGAGTTTCGCTAATAGGCCAGTAATAAGAGAGTGAAATTAAAATTGAACACGGAAGTAACTGGCGGAAAGCTGAAAATTATTTTAATCTATGCCGTAAGGGTCTGCAATGACCATACTAAGTTTGCCCCCTTGTACAGTGAGCTTTAGCCGTTACGCCAAAATTAGTGACAAAAACACATGCTTTTTCACAAATATAACAATATCTAAAAAAAAAAACACTCTTGCAATGACTATACATATAGGCTTGTGAGGCTAAAAATTCTAAACAACATGAGTACCTACAATGTTATATCTTTGTTAAATACTAAGCGCAAAACGTGATTTCAAAGTGTGGCTCAAATTACTAATCAAGCGCTTCAAGCCGTAACGTACCTTTCCCCGATAGAGGGTGGGAAGGGTCAGTGGGAGTGGGAAAAGTGCATTCTGGCTGAAGCGCTTGAATAGCGATTTGAGCCCAACTTTGAAATTAAGTTTACGCTTAGTAATTAACAAAGATATACATTGTAGGTAACCATTTTGTTCAAACTTTTAAGTTCTACAAGTTATCTTTCCTTATGTATGGCTATTGTAAGAGCTATTTTTGAGATATTATAATATCAATGAAAAAACAGGTGTTTTTTGCCACTAATTTGGGCGTAATGGCTAAATCTCACTTAGTGGAAGGGGGAAAACTAGGGGGGGGGGGATGGTCGTCCAGCTTTCCACCAATTACTTCTGCATTCAACTCCTCAAACACTAGGCTATAATGATTTCTTTCTCCTTGGATATCAGCTGAAAATTTCCTTTCGCAATTTCCATCCTTGCAAAAACCGCAAAAACGCCTCGAAATGTGGTTCAGCTCTACCAGGATAATTTTCACGTCTTTAATGTTTACAGGTTTGTAAGCCAATCCCAAGAAATAATATTAAGAGGTAGTAAACTGCCGCTTTAGTCAACCGGTGTTTGACAAAAAATGTTTGCTCATGCTGCTTTAATTGTTATCGGTGACTGACTGTATGAAATATGATAGGGAACTAAACAGCATTGTTATAATGTTAGGATCGTGTCATTAATGATCTCAAATATTATTAATCAGAAACTTCAATGGATTTCATGGAATGAGATTGTAGACAAAAGTAGGTTCCTCTTCATAACCCTTTCACTTCATGCGTGGAACATGACCGGGAATTTTTCATGATAAATGCGCGACGTAGGTAGCTTACAAATTATATACATAGTTAAATGAGTTTTCCATTATCACATTTACTAACATTGTTTTTTCTTTTTTTTGAAGCAAGAAAATGAGCATGAATAGGGCACCTAATTGTAAACGTTTTACAACTAAATAAGTTCTAATTGAAATCATAGGTAGTCTTGATTTTCTTTTTATATACTCTCATGTTGGTTATTTTATGCATTCAACGTATTCGAGTTTTATGAACAAATCCTGTTACTTTTCGGGAGCATTAGTATATATTTGAAGATGTATGTAAATAATTTGCTATAACAGCCAAGATATCTTAAATTAACCCTTTGTAAATCATAAGATTTATCGTTGTTCAAAGACTATTTCATATGCTGATGGATACCACGATCAAGTTTGAATTATATAATTGGAAATTGATGCTACTGAAAGCATAAAAACATTTTTTTCTGAATGGGCAGCATGATCACACGTTCACATACGAAAGGTAAAAAGTATTTTTGAGCAATTTGAGTACTGAGAAAACCAACCGATAAATTTATATTCGCAAGCACACTACTATTCGTTTATTTTATGAATGGATCATCGATGAGAGCAAGCCAATTGAAGCAAAAACTTTACCTTTGCACGGTTAAGAATTTCATTTTTTCTTCCAATAACTGTTAAATTAAAAAAAGAAAAACTCGCAAAGTCAAAAGAATTGGACGTAAAAGTATCACTTTCGATGAATTATGTGGCTAAATCTCACAACTTTTGTCTTTTCTGTAATGTCGGCCCATTGAACAAACAAACATTCCACCTTTTTCTTCCGACTTTTTCCATCATATTTTCTTTCCGACTTTTTTTTTTATAACTGTACGCCGAAACAGTCTTCGGTTGACATTCTTCAAATTGCTTTTGCCCGCATTTCGTTTCAGAAATCGTAAGAAATGTGGCTCGTGACAGATTGTTTTCGCCACCAAAAGAAAAAAAAATCCTTCTTTTTATATATATTATGTAACCTTTTGTTTTTCGACGTCTGCAATTATTTTTAGGTTTCCCCGAAAGTTTTCCTGCATTCAGCGGCTGCTGCTTCAGCGCTGCATTTTTATGTCAAAAACGTGCGACAGTACAAAAAAAGGAGAGAGAGAGAAATCCGGAAGAATTATGATAAAGCAAATGCTTCTAAAAAAAGTCACGAAAGAAATTTTTCTCCGTCTCTTATGTTTTCATACTTTCAAATCACATTAAGAAGCTTTATTGTCTTTGTTTAGAAACGATTGCAAAAAATTAAGTTCGGCGAATTAAGCACTATCGCGTTAATATTATTTGTATTTTCGATACACGGATATAATTGTGTGCAACCAGCTTAACTATTATTAAATGTCAATTTATTCTGCCATATGCACATTTTACAAGAAAAATTACTCTATCCCATGTTCAGATAATCCTTACGATATATTTTATTTATCATTTTTACAGCTCGTGTAACACAATTTTACCTTACATGTCTCTAATATTTTTTAACTTCCGAGGTGAACTCTGCTATGTGTAGGAAGATGTTCTTCAAAATGTATAGAACTTAGCACACATAGTATATATTTGAGAGAACTGCGGTTGCTAGTTAATTTCAAAATGTACCAAAACCCAAAAAAACGGATCAAACTTATAATTATGAGTTAAAAAAAAACCATTCGAACGAGTGCCGATACTGTTGCCCCCCCCCCTTCTATTGTGGCAATTTTATTTAAGAATAATATCGTTGGATTTCTGCTGTATTATTATTTTTAGAAAAACTTCCTTTTACTTCCTTTCACAAAAAAGGAAGCATTGTATTCGCGAAAAAAATCTCACTCAAAAATCGGCCTTAATTTCCATTTTGCTCGCCCCCAAATGAATATTGAGATTTTTTTCAACCGACCACACGTGGATATATGCCTAAGAACGTATAGACACCCGAAGTATCCATTTTGACGATCCTCGAGTTAATTACAACGAGTTTTCTCGTTACGTCCGTATGTATGTGTGTATGTGCATATTTATCTCGCATAACTCAAAAACGTTATGTCCTAGAAAGTTGAAATTTGGTACGTAGACTCCTAGTGGGGTACAGTTGTGCACCTTCCCTTTCGGTTGCATTCAGATGTTCTAAAGGGGGTCTTTTACACCTTTTTAGGGTAAAATCATTGCTAATTTCAACCCAAACTCAAGAGCTGATATGATTTGGCAAACACTTGGCAATATATCGGCAAGTTTTTGGTCACCAACTTGGCGACAAATTTGGCGGTTTTTTTTTTTTTTTTAAATCTGGTTTCAATTTGGCCATATTTCGAGAGTTAAGCATTGAATCACATTAAAACTGCCAACATTGGGAAATTTTATCTGTATACAACGTTTTCTTTGCTTCGATTCGCAATAACCTTGGGGTGAAAACATTTAAAGTGTTTCTTTGCTTACTCCGAGGCACTGTTATTAAATTGGAGTAAAAGGAAGTCATGTGATGCACACATCAGCCAGTTTGTTTTCGAATTAACATCAAATATATTTCCTCCAAATCTAATTTTTCGATCTGCCTATAACAGTATAGGTCTTTTTTTAAAAATAACTAAAAACATTTTTTGACGAAATGTTAAGAAAAAAAAATATCTAAGTAGAAATTAAAAGTTTAGAAATTGTTTATATAAAATTACGATTTTAAATTTTGCACATATTTCAAAAAAATAACTAACACAATAATCTTTATGTTATAGAGGGTCATAATATTGTTTTCACATATGCCTCATCATTCACTTTCGACCTGGCTTAATGTGGTAACCCCCCCCTCCCAAACCCGCAATAGTATTTGAATGTATGCTCAAAAATTAAAAGAAACTTGATTGAAGCGTAAAGAGTGGATACAAGGAGAGGAGGAGGGGAAATGGGGGTCAATCCCCCCATCAAAATCTTTGAAAATACTTTGTAATCTGTTTTTAGGTTCATTGCATTTGAGTAGCGAAAATGACTGCGTGAAAAGAAAAAAAAGAAAGAAAGAAAAGCCGGACGAAACCAAATTAAGAAACAGTGAATAGTATTCGAATTATTATTATTTTTTTTTGGAGGGCGTATTAACTTACTTTTCTATTGATAGTATATGTATTTTGAATATATATACAGTAAAATAGTTTTCTTGAGACAATTAGTCTGCGGCGCTGTGTTCAGGATCCAATATAATGAAATGTAACAAAGAAGTACATGAAATACACCGTCAACTAGGTCATTCCAGCCGAGGACTGCAGTTTCGTGCTTATCAGCACTCATCAGCCCGGCATAGGAAGTGACTAAGCTGGAGGTGGAAAACCTCTTAAGGAAGCCAAGAGTGCAAAACAAACTGGTAGCTAATGTAGAATTAGCACAGATCGTACGAGTGCCCGAAGCAATGGTTCGGTTCAACTCGAGGATTGAAGGCAAGGCATGGTATTTTCAGTAAGCTACTGAATTTATCACTATTTTACGAATATTCATCATCAATAGCTATTATTCAGCATGCGATCGGGCTTATGAGTGTTAATGAGTAATAAATTGAAGTCCTCGGCTAGAATGGCTGAGTTGGCGGTGTATTTCATGTATTTCTGCCTTAGCCCTGGCTATAGGGCGGTAATTTACTGAAAATAACAAGTGTCTGACGCTCGATCGCTTTTTATGCAACAAATTTAATCAACGATAGTTATTGCAAAACTATATCCAGACATCGCTTCAATCGATGAAGTATTTAAGTGTGTAAAAGTTTTTTTTTATGTAAATTCTCTGTATATTATAATTTATTTCTGTTGTAATTTTTAGATAGTTTTGTCTTTAGTCGTGTTGAGTTTATTTTTAATGGTGCTGTAAATAGTTAATTAATTTAAATCAGTGTTTTGGATTTAGTATCGTGCAAGAAATGTAAAATTTGAGTGTCGTGTTAGGGCAAAACCTATTTGTACAAATGTTCTCGTAAACTAGCCCACCGCATTGGACGGAAACATTGCTGAAAATAATCCGCGTTTGTTAGAAATGAACTACATATAACAGGGGTTCCCAATTTTTTCCGACTCACGGCACCCTTTGACGAATTACAATTTTTTCACGGCACCTTAATCTATTTTAATTATACATGCATATTGAAAATATGGACAGCTCGCGTCACTCCTCGCCCCTTCTTGCGGCAACCCAGGGTGCCGGGGTACCTACTTTGGGAACCCCTGACCTATAACAAAAACAATGAGGCGTTCTGGTGATCGAGCAATGTAGTCTCTTTTTTTAGACTGTTGGAAAAAACTGATTAATTCTCCAAACCGATGGAGACATATCTGGAGTTCCTGTATCAGACTTTGAGACTGCGAACGTCTTCGTCAACCTCCAATTTTCTACAATTATTCAGAAATTAATCAGTCGGTGGGTAATTTATCAGGTCCGAATTATATTTATAGAATATTTAATTTGATTTTCGCCGCATTTTTTACTATAATGTTAAGTGATTTTGTTTTTCTGCCTACAAGATGGATATGTGTCGAGTATTATGCAAATATTTAATCAAGCAGGGGTTTTGTGATCCGAAATTTTTGAAAACTTTGAGTTGTCGTTTCCGAAAATTTTCAGCTTACATTCTAAAACTGAAAAATTATTTAAAAAAAAAAGCTTTTTAAAATCATATTTATCAATGATTTCGATGATTTTTGAAAGCATATCTGAAGAGCTTTTATGATTTTAATGCATTTTGTTTGTATATTTGAAGAGTTTTTACGGGAAGGGGGAGCGTTGTTCGTAGAAGAAAATTTTTGTGCGTAAAACTACGTTCTTGAGCATGACCCCCTCCCCTAAAATAAAATCCTGTATCCACCCCTGGATGATGTGATGTACAACACTACTATACAAAACACAGAAGCACATAATGGCTTGTTGCTCTACCACTTTTGTTAAGAAGTAGGAGTGGTACTGCTATTGAGGTTTTTTCACTATGTTACAGTGAGTCTCATAAATATAAAGATGCAAATATCTTTGAAATAATATTTCTTTGATTCCCTTTGATGGATTACAACTCATACCTCATTCTAAGAAAATAGAGTTGAATCTGCTATCAGGGCTCTAGTTTAAAAAATAATATTTTTCGATTGGAATACGGAAAGACAACAGAAATTTTGCGGTCTTACAAATACAAAGACAAATTTAATATGGCTTCATATGCTATTTATTTAATGTATACGCACAAAACTAATTTATTTGCTCAAAACAACGCTTTTAATTACCCGAACGATCAAACTTGTTTGATTTGCTTCAATTAGAAAGATCTCGAGCAACAATAAGCTTTAAAAAGATGAGGTTTGCAAAATGCATGGATTAAAAGCAATTGTTTTAACAGCTTCTCATATATGTAAGACGGAGAATCAGAACTAAAAATTGTAAAGTTGTATCAAAACAATTTATGTTCGAGAAAACGATTTGACAGTCGAAGAAAGACTAGCAAAGGACATAATCACGCGGTTTATTTCATCTCAAAAAAAAAAAAAAAAAAACGACACTTCGACAATTTTTCAACTCGTGATGTCTGAGGAATTTCTACTAGCACGATTTTAGTCGCGAAGGTCGAATCCTCTTCAGTAGGCAAAAAGGAAAATAATCTGTGATGGCTTAGGGTGCCTTCTCTTTTAAAAACATATATGTATATTTTGGAAGGTAAAAAAAAAAAACATGAAGAGCATACAGAAAGTGCTCGATATTCATTTCTTACCAACTTTTCTGAATTTCTTAGTGGTCCGAATAATTTGAAACAAAAAGATAATGTAATGTTTCACAAGTCTGGACTGACGAAAATATATTTTTCTAATAAAAATTTTTATGTTGTGGTATGGCCCACACATAGTCAGATTTAATTTTAGTTACGAATGCTTGGGAAAGTCTCGTTTGCAGTGTATATGAATCTGGGAGAAGTTTTCAAACGTACTTAAATTGAAAAAAAAAAAATTCGACTGAAGTTGACCTGATATAAAACCAGATTACTTTTTATCTTAAAAAAAAACAGAATATCCGCTAGATTATTTACGGTTATTTATTAAAATGAATTCATTATTGGACGATAATTCAAAATCATCTAAAATGTCTTTATATTTATAAAACTGCTAACCTCTTTAAACCCTTATCAATTTTCAAATTGAAATGATTTAATTAAAAATTTATTCACTGTAAACGATTTTTCTGGTACATGATTTTTGTTACAGGCAATAACACATTTTTGTGCACACGTGTGTACGTAAATACGTGCAGAGACAATTTGATGACATGAGTTACTGCAAAACGTCGTGATTATTGGGCAATTAATTAGAGTTGCCAACGAGGAAATTTCATCCATCAGTCGAGGTTTTGATCCTTCAATCGCTATTGCTGCAGATATTCGTAAATCATTTGAATTTGCCCAAGCTGCTCCGATAGTGACGCTTGCAAAATGGAATAAGTAATAGCGCTTTTAATGAAAGTGGACAGTCAAATTGTTTCATTATTATGCTAAACGGATCAGTTTCCGAATTAGATGCTTTAACTGATGGACGGTTAAATCTTCTGCAATACTGTCAAGCTAATCACATTAAGTCAGGACGTAAAATGAGTCTAATGGGCTTTAAAATCTTCAAACGGCAAAGCCAAATAAGAATGCAAAATAAGGAAAAGATGATTACTTATAGTTTCTATCGCTGGATGCTTTCAAATTGTTAGATTTGCTTTTTTGTTTTTAATTAGGGTTTGACACTTAGATTTTCTTAATGAAATAGTTCTAGTTTTGTAAATTAAAATAAAAAACAATCCTCAATTAATTTGCTATTGTAAAATGAATAGGGTACTTAACTTAGAAAATTAAAACGTGTTTGAAATATTTTTTCATGTCCCTTTGTGCAAAAGGAATTTTAAGCCCAACAAATATAATAATATAGTGAATACAAAAGTTGTAATACAAATGAATATTAACACGCTACTAAAATTTATTTTATCTGATCTTCTGCAGACACAAAATTGTTTAATTTTTCTTCACTTCTAACAAAATTAAAAGCTGTATGTTACGGCTTATGCTTTTAGGGATCTTAGGACATCCTCAGGATTGGATTTACGATCCCTTATCTCCAAACCTTAGAGGGTTTAGAGGCTTTAGACAGTTCGAAATGGCTTTCCCTGAATGTTCTGTATGCAACGATACCAGTATTGACCTGTTAGACATCGCCAGTCCAGGGCAAATACTGTTACATATACAGCGACACATACACACAGACAAACAGACGCGCACACAAGATTAAAAGTACAGATGTTTCTCCCCTTTAGTTCAAGTTAAATGAAGTTTAAGCACAAAAACTATTGAATGTTTTAAGCTAAAATTTTGGACATCTATATGAATGCTTCCTTAGTTTTTTTTTTTTAATCGAAATGTAACAGATTTTTAGATCATATTTTTGTTTTTTTAGAAAATGTAATATTGTAATTCCCCCCCCCCAAAAAAAAACGATAATATTAACCACGTAAAGTCTCGTTTCAATGTAATTTTTTTCCATGTTTATTAAAATAATATGGGAAGCATTGGGAGATTCAGGCTTACGTGCCCTATCGTATTAAACGCCATATTGTTATTTTGTATAACTACATCCACACAATGCGCTGGTAAGCATTGTTTCAGAGGATGTGATATATACAAAGAAATTTCTGGAATAGTGTACTATATATTTGTACCGATTTATACCGATAATTACGATTTTAAAGTAAAGCTAAAGGTATTTTTTATTATGTAAAGTAAGAACTTTAATATAAACAATGATTGTTCCAATATTATGCTTTTAAATATGATTAAACAATACGAGTTCATCGCAACAAAGGATGTTAACGTTAATTGAGGTCAAACTGGTTTGCTGTTTGAACACTAGGGGATGGAGTGATTACTCTTGGAGAAAGACATGTTGTGCCCCATTTGATTGCAGACTATTTGCCGCATTGATGACCCGCCAGGGTGATATTCCTAACATTAAATATTATTTTCTTGAGTTGAAATAAATCAAATTTTGCCTATCGAAAATGATTTTTGTTTAAGGGGGTCCGGGACACAAAAATCCTCAAATTTTGCAATTTTTTTTTATACTTTGAAAAATTGCTCCGTTTTTTTCTGCTTAAGAGGACGTTTGAATCTTGTTTCTACCTTAAATAGAACGAAAGTTATAGTTATTTTTGTTGCATGCATCTAACGAATGTGTACATAACTTTAAAACTTTAAACGCGTTTTTCTCCATGATGCAATTTTTCCCGATTTCTTGCATTCAAACTCTTATAAGTCAGGAACCGATAGAGATAAAGTAATGAAACTTGGAGCATATCTTTTTCAAGCAATTTACTTTAATTTTTATTCGGCGAATTTGAAAAAAACGTTTACTTCAAAAATTATGATTTTTTTAAAAAAAAGTATCTTGGAATTTTTCGAAATTTTTCTTCAAATATTTTTAATTTTTTATTGAATCAATATTTTTAAAATCGCCGAATAAAAATTAAAGCTTAGATATTTGTGCATACTTTTTTGAAAAAAAATTGAAAATTGACCAACAATATTTTGAGTTATAGCAATTTAAAGCAACCCCATTTTTTTGAAAAAAACTAATTAAATTTAAATAAAAAAATATTTTTTTTTCATATTTATGTTATGATTTTGCTTATTAAATAAATGATGAATCAGTTCAAAAAATTTCAAAACTCTAAAGTACATAATAAAAAATTTTTCAAAATGTGTCCCGGACCCCCTTAAAGCAAGTTTAAGCAAATTCAACGCAGACTTTAGTGATAACTTTAAGTTAAATTTAATAAACGCATTTAATGAGCTTTAAGCATGATTTTTAAAAAAGTTTCATACTCAAACACTTATATAAATGCTCAATGCAGTAAGTATATTTAAAGTAAAGGAAAAACCCTTAAAAATGTTACCTTAAAACTACATTAAAATTGCGTATTACACATTTTAAAGTTGGTACGGGGGGGGGGGGGAGATGGTTGAGAAACACTTGCTTCAAGAATAAAGTGATGTTTACGTAACAGCAAGCAATTTACTGAAATATGCAGCAGTCAACTTTTTTATTCATCAAAAGCAAGTCCGTCATTTCAAACTTCTCCTTGGTAGGGGGCAAAGAGTATATACTCAATACTTTGTATACGAAAAAGCATCAAAATAAATGCAGAATGCATTACATATTTCAAATTCAAGGGGAGGGGGCAGTTGAAATCCCCTCTAATCGCCCAAATGACAAGCCTTATCAAAAGTGTACAGAATTTAAAACAAACATGACTTATTTCCATAAAAAATACCGCTTTTTATAACTTAAGTATGCCTAGGCATTAGAAATAATTTTTGATGTAATTCTCAAAGCTTAAACGAAGCACTACAACAGCACCACTGTGTGGGTGCTTAAACTATTTTAACTACAAATGATAGAACAATGATGTTATAGCCACTCTAATATGGAAGAAATACAATTAAGTTAACTTTCAAAACATATTGAGGAAAGTGGTTAAATTTCATCGAGAACTTTTGATATATTTCGAAAAGATTTCAAGATAACTCAAACCTTTCATTCCAATCTGCTGTAGTAAAGAAATTGCAAGGGAGGACATCCGTAGAGTCATTATTTCCTCCATTAAAAATAATTCTTCTCCTTTTAGTACGGTGCAAATAGACCAAAAAAAGGCCTAACCTCAACATCCAAAGTAAAAGTTTCCCCTCATCTCCAAATTGTTCTATACAGTCCACATATTGTTTGGTAAAAAGTTACACCGTTTTCAGCGTTGGGTTTTGGGGGGAGGGGGGAAGAAGTTGGTAAATTAGTAGTTTTTATCAGTTTGTCCGAAATATTTAGAAAACTATGGCGTTTAGCACGAAAAGTGCAATATACAAAATAATCTACTCTGAATTTCGAACAAAATGGTCCTAAACATTATTTTGTTAAGTGAACGGTTGCATTGTTACGGCAGGTGAAAAATAGAAAATTTTCGTTTCGAATTTTTTTGTATGAGGAGTGTTTCGTAAAAGCAAATTGCGATCTATAGGGCCGGTGGTATGTTTGTGATAAGCCCTTGAAGGAACGAAAACCTCACCACCTACTCAAGGGGCTCTACTTTTAAGGGAAAAGAAGCATTCATGTACCGTGACTATATAAATCTGCAGCATGGAGAAACACAAACTTTCTCTAGACAATGCCGCAATAAAAATGAATATATTTTAAACATAGATGATTTTTTAAATTATAAAAATTCATAACAATTATGATTTATTGCTATATCATTTTTAATTATGACATTTTTGTAAGTGCAGCTTTTGAAGTTTTTTCTGTAGAAAATAGGCATATTTGCCTGTATATTACAACCATATTTTATTGTTGTATATTTTTGACGTTCGTAAACTGAGTTCAATACTAACATTTATTAAAAATGTAGAACGTTGAATGCGACAGATTGTGATGTAAATTATTTACCATTATTCAGTCCTCTTCAAGCATACCACCGTCCTCTTCTAGATCTTCGTCTATGATATTAGTGCCCCTGTTATTACTTCTTAGACCTGAGCAATTGCTGCACATGCTTGAGCAGTTTAGACCACTATTTCTGCACTCGCAGCTACGGATGCATTTGGCTTTGCAAACGCGCACTATGAGGGAAAGTAATTCCCTGGGAGCTGGAGAACGCATTGTTGTAATTTGTCTCAGGTATTCACTAATCTTCTTCCACCCCCACTGGAGGTAAATTCATTTTCTCATCCAGCCGTTGTTGAACCTGGTAATAGGTTCTATAGGGTCTATATGAATGCTGCCTGGTTGCTGCTGAAGTGGGGGTAAGCCAACTTGAACAATGAATGTATGGGCTGCTTTGCAATAGCCTGCAAGTAACACTGCTAGCGAAAGCTATCTAGATCTTCAGTATTATTTGCTCTAAACATCGCAAGAAAGAAATACTTCCCTGCGTCAGCCACTGCACTGGGGTCAGCTTTGGAATCATTAAAGACTTAGAAGCTTAGTACGAAGAGCGTTGTTGGCTTACACTTTCCTATACGGTGAAATGTTTCCCTTCTTGTAGAAAGATGGTACATTGTCACATCCTGTGAAGGCGTATATTGCAAAGAGTACACCCTTCATATCTCCACTGCTTCTCTGAATGTCGAAACAGTGCATACCTTCTCCTGCTGATTGCCTTTCTTTGGTACCACCATTTTCAATTTGTTTTCTGATGGTGAGTGAACATTCAACAAGAATAGTAAGTCCATGTCATCACCGATCACACAAGCTTCAACTCCATTCTTAGCTTTATCAATCGCTGTTAAAACTATTAATATGACAGCATCACCCGATGCTTGATGAACTGTGCAACAACCTTTTTGCAAGTACATTGTCAGGAGAGAAATAAGGCCCATTTTGTTCTTACTGTTAGCTAGAAATTCACTTTGGTTGATAGTTACATCGATTGAGTCTTCAACTTTGACTTCAATGTTAGTGGTAGAATGTGATCTACGCAAATGTTCTTCATCTTTTGTGGTTCCTTGCTCGTATTCATCAAAAACAAGTTGCTGGCCTATAATAAGCAATTACGTAATTTATGTATTGCTCGCAAATCTGTCTGAAAGTAGCTGGGAAACCTCAGAAAACACAATGAAGAAGGTGATCTTCATCAATGATGTAGGACACTTTTTCTAAATCTGGGGTGACCGATGATTCATTTGAATCTGGAACCAAAACAGACACCATTGAAGATTTGCTCCCCATCCTTTTTAAGCCAGATTCGTCGAACAAGGATGGAGTATATGCACATAATTCAAATTAAAATACAGTTGAGCCCGCTTATTAGAATATCGGTTAAAAGAATATCCCGCTTAATATAATACATTTTCAATGTACCAAACCAATATAATGTGCTATTTTTATCCAGGTTTTCGGAATATCCCGCTCATTAAAATATTTTCTCGTGGCAAAATGGCTATTCACTTAAGCGGGTTCGACAGTATTTCTTACAATCTCTCATATTTTCATGCAGTGCACACCATCCGATGTAAGAGAGTATTAGGCAGGGGCGCACGTGGACTCAATTAAAAATTTCTGAAGGCAATGTGAAATTTTCTGAAACTATGAGGAAGCTCGACCCTTCCCCCTCTCCAGTAAACTCTTCAAATATGCATACAAAAATCATTTAAATCATTAATAAAAATTATTTTAAAAGTTTTTTTTTATTTTTTTAAAATAATTTTTCAGTTTTAAAATGTGTTGTTAACCCAAAATTTTCGGAAATTTCTGAAATTTCGGATCAAAAACACCCCTGGTATTAGGGTTCACACATACAGTGGTGTTGTTAATTGTCATAGACTTGGTAATAGGGGCTAGAGACTGAACAGCTAATTTTCTTTTCAAGTGTATCTCTGAATGTTTTGTTCTCAGTCTTTTTTAAAGCTAGTAGTCTAATTTCAAGTGCTTTATCACAGTTCACGCAAATTGCAGTAAACCGGTTCCCGTTCCCAGAATTTCTACGTTTCTAGAAAGAGGTAGAAATTCTTACTTTCACGTTTTACAACTTTTGCTCTTCATCTATGGTAACACTTTTAGGAAACTCGATGAGGGTAGGCCAAGCCTAGTGGGATCCCATGTAATGCTTCTTAGCTTCTTTTAGACTGGAATACGACTATACAATATTACTTTTTAGTAAAATTGTTTAGTTATTTCTGTTTACGTAGTAGTTAAAATTTCATTTTCCAAAAAAATCTGAAAAATGTAAAAATTTTCTACTTTTACACCCGTCGTAACTATGGAACCGTTCACTTAACAAAATAATGCTTAGGACCATTTTGTTCGTAATTTAGTGTAGATTATTTTGTATATTGCACTTTTTGCGCTAAACCCCATAGTTTTTTAAATATTTCCAAAAAACTGATAAAATCTACTAATTTACCAACTTCTCCCCCCCCCTCACCCCAAAACCCGACGCTGAAAACGGTGTAACTTTTTATCAAACAATATTTGGACAGTATACAACAATTTGGAGTTGACGGAAAACTTTTACTTTGGATGTTGAGGTTTATGTCTAATTGCACTGTACTATTTAATGGATTTCTGATTCATGGCCGAATGACATCTTTGATTTATAAGAAATCTTCCTCAGAGCTATCACCATGAAATAATTGAATATATAGTTGCTGCGCTTTTCCGTCCTATCCGTTAAACGCATCATGGCTTGCCTGTTGAAGATGCCTATCAATCAATTTTCTAAACTCTCTTTCATAAATCTTATCGAGCATCAAAGAAATGCCAAAAGATCTTCTTTCCTCCTTGAGTTATATTGGGGTGCTTTCTCATGCGAAAAGTTAAACATCAAAAATGTAGAAATTTCATTTTAACCAGCTGTCATCACAACAATTTTTAAACTAAAGATTAATGAGTTTCTGTTTGATTTAAAGCTTCCTACTATTCTAAAATTCAATTATTAGCCTAAAAGCGAGAAAGAGAAATTCAGTATTTTGTAGTTCATCTTCCAAAGTTATTGATAGTAATTAATATGAACATATTATCAATTAAATAGAATTTGAAATTACTAAATTGCAACGAGTTATATTATTCGATAGACAAGATTCATCAATATAATTAATTATTGTAAAGTAAATCGCATTTATAGGAAAAAATCACAAAACAAGTTGGTCACTTTAATGTTGACGCACTCTCCCAAAAATTTACAGAACAGTTGTACACTACGGAGTAACAGGAATGTTAAAAGTTCATTCGACCAATAATCAAGACTTAAAAACTCTTTCTTTAACTTTTCAACATATTTCTTTAACAAATTAACTTTATGGCACCATCAAACATATCAGAAGTTAATAGGACGAAACTGGAAGAATTTCTGTGTACCAAATATACACAGTACCACACAATAAACATAATATAACTACGGTACTAAAATCAATGACCAAGTTTCGTAATCAGAACAATTAGCTTGGACTTTCACTATAATCATGTTATTTTGAGGCAATACTTTGTTCATTCAGAAAATGTACTGGTTTAGCCTCTCCACTAAATGGAATTCAACTTAACTTTGGACTACATCTTATCAGGCAATCTAGTCATCCTGTACCTTCCTAAAACTAGGTCAAGAAATTTGACAAGAGATATTCTACTTTTCCACCTATGCAACTCTGATAAATACATACAGTGGCTCTCAAAAGTGTTCATACACCTTCGACTTTCAATGAAATAGGACCCTATCCATTGGTTGGAATTATGTTTTCGGTATAGGTATTTAATTATAAGATCTATGATCAATTTTCAACAAAACTACATGAAAGTTTAAAAAAAAATACTTAAACTTAATTTTTTTTTAAATCAAAAACCAAAAAGTGCCGGAAATTTTATCTCTCAAAAGTCTTTGTACACTTTAAAAAATGTCTATATATTATTAGATAATCTAACTTTTTATTAAGTAATTATTTAGTAGAATATCATGCAGTATCAACAACATCTTTTAAACGTCTGGGAATAGATTTTATTCTTTTTTCTTTCTTTCTTTTTGCGTAACTTCTGAGTAAGTGTTTAACCACACTTCGAGTGTTACTGTTTCTAGCTCTATTTTCGTTTCAAAGCCGTATTTTCGTAATCTAGCCTCCAGATATCTCTAAATAAGTTACATTAACTTCAAATCTGGAGATTGAAGGGGTATTTTTAAAACTTTAGGACAATTTTTGAGGCACTAGACGCAAACGTTGAAAGCCGCGTGCTTCTTATCGTTATCTTGATAAAAAAAAAAGTTGTTTCCGATAACCAAATTTTTGAGTAAAAAGTTAAAATTGGTTTTTAAAATATTTAAATGAACAGCATGCTTTGTTATTTCATCAAAAAATTCCAAACTACCAAGTCCTGATGCTGATATGCACCCTCGCACAAAAACCCCTTCACCGTCCTGATAAACTGATCCAACTAAGTTCTTAAGATCAAGTTCAACATTTTTTCTTCTATTGACAATTATACAACAATTTAACCAAAAATGTTAAATTTAATTTCATCTGTAAGTAAGACGTTATTCCAAAACGCTTTGGAGCTTATTTTATCATTTATTTTGCGACAAAAAGCGTAAGCTTTCCATTTTCCGCACGAACAAGAAATTTCTGCGGGAAGCGTTCCCATTTAATCCAGTTAATCAGAGAACTTGGCGAACAATTTTAGGTGAAAATTAAACGTTAAAATTTTTTTCATTAAATTCTGCAGAAACTGTTACAGCACTCAAATGTGTATTTTTCATAAATTTTTTAACTGTAAATCTCCGATCATGCTTTGTCAACTTCTGCCGGTTGACCTTTTCTTGCTTTGTTTTCGGTCCGATTCTTTTCTCTAAAGCATTTTATCAAGCACTTTACCATAGAATGGAATAAATTAACTAATTTAGAGACATTTCAAACCAATTTACCACTACCGTGAGGAAAAATTTCAAATTTCGAATGGTGTTTGTGGTTTTTTACGAATACCAGCCATTTTAAAGTAATAAGCACTATGTTAAGGAATAAACAAAAAATTAAAGCCAAATGACTCTTAAGGGTCAACACAATGCAAAAATAACAATAAAAAAACGACATATGATAATTTTAATCATGAATTTATTTGAAAATGAGTGTACGATGACTTTTGTGGCGTATTACTTCTCTGACTCCTCGTTTTTTGACCCATTTAAAGAACAAGATCCGTCAATATTTTGAAAAAATTACAGGGTTTTATTTAAAATGACATTAGGGATGATGTGAAAAAATATTGGACTTCATATTCGAATTCAGTTTCGCGTTATTTTGGTTTTACTAAAAAAATTTCAAGTGTACGAACACTTTTGGGAGTCACTGTAGGTTAATCCACAAGTAGTGACTTGATCGCTTAACATTACAAATCATTTCATCGTCGACTAAATAAATTAATATCTTTATTAGAAACCAATTTAACACAAAATAAGTAATTTTCCAATACATGGAAACATCTTAAACACTTTTTTCTTCATAAAACTCACAACAATGCAATAACTCTGCAATTTCCAGACATCGGACATGAGACGAAACTTTTTCTTTCTTTTTTTTCATTTTTACATGATAGTAGCACCTACTAGAAGTAACCATAAACAATGGTCAAGCTAAGTTCCAATTATTTTACTCATAAATTTAAAAAAATAAAAAATGCCTTGTTCACGAAAATAAAAAAAAAGAAAATCACTTTTAATATTTAAAAATCGAGGCCAATTTAATATCAAAGTAATAATTTTGTTAATTGTACAAACAATCAGATATTTTAATGATTAGTGGTAATATAATATTAAACCCTCTTAATTAAAGTACGACTTAATTAGTAGTTATGTAAAAAATAGTATTTAGTAAATTTGAGGATATACTGGCAATATATAATTTTGGTTGAATGCCTATTATTGATGTATTTCTCCTCCATCAGTTATTTTCACCTTAGAAATAATGACATTGTTAAGGCCTGTCACGGAGGTGAGGACCTTTTCCTTAATATAAACTTAATAGATAAATTTTTCATGGAAACTTCTTTTTCTTTGTTGCTACAATCTGCACATGTTAAGCATATAAAAACATGTTCACTTTTTTTTACATTAATTTACATCCCTGAAATTCAAGTTCACGGAGGTGAGAAGTCAGAATAACCACACTAAGTTTTTAAAGAAAAATCTATCTTCTTGTTTTTCTGGAATCGTGTTATTGGCCACGTGTTATTCTGGAATGTCATTTTGTGTTTAGGTAACGGAGGTGAGAATTTATCGTATGACATGACTACTTATCCTAAAAAAACGAGCTAAAACAAAATATTAAAAAATTAAATGTGCTTAAACAATTAGTATTTGAGACACTTGTGAATGGAATCAATACATATAATAAAAAAAGATGTTTGTGTGTGTGTGTGTTTGTGGCGCGCATCCTGGGAAAACGGTAAGGCCTAGAAAGATGAAAATTGGTACACAGGTGCAGTTTTTGCATAAAATGTGCACCTCGGGCTTCGATTTTTGATATTTTAATTAGAAAAAAGTTATTTCATGTTTTATGTGTTTTTTTTGCACTTTTTAGTACTTTTTATCTCACAGACCCCGAACCAATCGCATCACACAAATATTTTTTGTACTATAGTGTAGGAAATTTAACTTTAAATATGATGAATGAAAAAATTTTGTAAATAGAGCAATTTTTGTATTTTGTATGAATTTTTGAAAAAACGTTTATTTTGCATTTTTTTCTGGGTTTAATTTTTTTCGAAACCCATCCTGCAAAAAGTATTGACCCCTCAATTCTAAAATTTTAGTTGGTAATAGTAAAAACATTCTGCCCCCTTCAGAAGAAAAAGTTTTTAAAAATATGCAATTTTTTAATGGCAGAACACAACGGGAGTTGTTCGCTTGCCGGCTGAGTTCCGAACTTACCTCATCACGTGATCCAACTGAAATCGTTTGTTTTCTCTTCACCTTTTTCTTTAGTTTTTTATATTTTTGCAAGCGCTACTTTTTGAACACTACGGGGAACATAGAGCTTTTTTTTTTTTTTTTTTTTTTTTTTTGCGGGCTATTTTGAATAAATAAAGTTCGCGATTTTTCGCTGTCTCTCCCCTCCCCCTCCTTTAAAAATATTCCAAACGACGGAACTGGAGATAGATATAGAAAATATTTTGTTCAAACTACTAATGATATAGATAGATATAGATTGATTGATTGATAACGCCATGAAATTTGTTTAAACAGCCACCGAAAGCGGCAACACCGGCGTAAAAAGGCGAATAATAATATTGATATACAGAGAAAAACATTGATTAATAACCGTCGCTAAATTGTCTAAGCAGCGGCCAAAGGCGGCAACCCTGGCGCAAAAAGGCGAATGGCGTAAAAATGCTGACCAGCTGGTCGCCGCAGGCGGCTTAATAAATAAATAAATATGTACTTTTAATTAAACAAGTTATTAAGCAACATAAACAGTCACACAAGGTGTGTGACATGCCACGGAAGTGAGAATTCCCATGTTGTGAATCAAAAATATACTAAAACAAAAATTATTATTAAAAAATTGTTGGCAGGTTTAAATAGATATATTTTTGATGAAATTAAAAACATTTTTAAAGGAATTGTTCCTTAAAGTTTTTTCTGTAAAAGGCGTGTGACAGAAAAGTTACACTTTTTGAAAAATGACCCATACCAATAACGTTTTTCATACGTACCATATCGAAGTGAAGTGTAATAAATACTATAAAATAACTTTGCACGAAGACTTCTTTATGAAGAGCTTTGTGAAATATCGGTTATAAATGTGGGACTGCGCTAACACCATTGAGAAGGGATAAAATGGAGGGAATGAAGACTTTCATTCCTGAAAACAAGATCCCAAGTCACGTGATAGATTTTGTGGGCAGGTAAAATGCAGTTAATGCAAATTTTTCACTTTTAATTTTTTTGCATTTTGTCATCTATTGTGTATTAACTTTATTGTACAAGCTTGCTTATATTGCTTCAGTTGAAAAAAAAAATGCAGAAAAATAGTCTAATTCCAATATTTCCCTATTGCTGGTGTTGAATCCGAAACGCAAGTCTTCAACTTTTCGAAAAATCATTTCTGCAGAGATTGCCGTTTACCTGCCCACGACAGTATACATTATTGCTTTGAACCAGAACACGAAAATTAAAACTTTACGCATACGCCCTTTGATTCACGCGACGAATTGGGGGTAGTTCACTAATTGTAATTTTGACGATAACCAGAAATTGCCTACAGTATCAGGTTACAAAGTCTTATTTACACCTGGGAAAGAATAAAATTTTATGACACAAGTCATAATCAATACTCAAATAAATTTTTGGTTTATGACGATCATCACGAAGAAAAATAGCAAAAAATCAAGACAGGAAGATAGCGAAAAATGGTTAAAAACTCGAGGTATTGTTCCCACAAACAGACTAAACCAAAAAAAAAAAATGAATTTCATTTAAGTAAATCTTTTGACATTTCATATTGAATGACAACATGACAATATTGTTCAATAAATAAAAGTTCATTAATATTAAATTGATTGCATTCTCTTTGCTTATGAATATTTTTTAAATACTATTTTTTGTAATCGAAAGAGTAAATCTTTTTCTAAATAAGTTATATTAAAACATATATTTATTTAATTCTTCAGTACCGTTTCAATTTGAGAAATGCATATATTTAGTATCAAAAAAGAGCTGGCTTCAAGAAAAAAAATATATATATATTTTCAAAATTTAAAAAATCGTGTTCCGAAAAAAAAAAAACAAAAAAATTCATCACCTATCATCATTTAGTTCAATGTGTGGACACTGATCATTATGCTCTTTGCATCAGCTTCTCTTGAAATACCTGTACCGATACATTGAAAATGAGCTCTGTGCAGGCCAAAAAGAGAGGGAGGGGGGGTTGATGGATTTCAAATCAAATAATTTCAAAATAACAATTTGTATTTATCAATCAAATTTTGAAGTTATATATACATTAGTTTTTCCACCAGAAAGTTCTGCATAATTCATGCAATGTTTCATCTAAATTTTTGACTTGTGAGAGTTTGAAACGGGCACTGAAGGAAAACGGTCCCAGACAGTGGCAGCAACAGCGGGACTTATTTTTTCTTTTTTTTTTTTTTGGTATAGAAATATACCATCAGTATTACTTTTTCAATGTGTTTTAAATTTAACCTTGTAAAAGCGTACAATCGCCAAAATTATTGATTTATTTTATATTTTAAATACATTACAATGTTATGTCAAACAATGTTGTTGGAAAAAACGATATTCTCGGAAATTAAAATTGCCGCTTGAAAGGTTAGGGGTAAGAATCACACTTTGAATAAAAGCAATTTTCTATTGCGCAACGTCGTACCTTTTACTGTTATACGCTGTCGCTCGGTGTTGAGAAGTAGTTTTTTTTTAATTAAAGACAGCGGCTCTAACCAATAGACACATTAACTACACTACATTAAACTGTTTGCAGTAAAGATATTTCTGCTAAAAAGAAAAAAATATTTTCCTGGGAGTAATATTGCCTCTGGAAATCGATTTTTTTCTGCTGAAAGTAACGACAATTTTCTGCAAATAGGCGGCTTGGAATGATAAGAACGAGAGTGAAAAAAATTAAATTGGTTTAAGCATAAATTTGATTTCCTCTTTAGTTTCTCTATTAAATCTACCATATGCAGACAAAATACTAAAATATAATGCCGAATAAAAGCGCACGAATATTTTTCATCAATCGAAACTGCTGTATGGGTGAGAATGAGAGTAACTTAAGTCGTTTTCCATGCCGCAAAAATTACTTGCTGCCAGAGCTTTCTGCTACAGGATTAAAAACTTATTTATAAGTCTTAAAAATCCAAGAAAAACTTACGGCAAATATGACTATAAAATTGAGTGTTTAGAGTACACACAATTTTTGTTCTACATTTTACCGGAAAAAGTAAGAGATTGCAGCGCCAATTGGTACAGCACGTGACTTATGGAGCGAATCATATAAATTTCCATTCCCGCTCTTCCGTAAAAAAGCACCCAGTGTAGGAATTAGAGAACCAGTCTGTAAATGGAAGCATCCCAGGTTCGCACTCCGATGCTTGCGTCCCGTTCGTTTTCACTTAGAGCAACTGGCCAGAGCGCTCTAATTCTTCCTTGTAGTAAAACTTTACAGTAAAATATGAATTTAAGGTAAAAAGTACTGGCAACATGGGTGCCAGAGTTTTTTACCGTAAAATTTCAAGATAATTTTTAAGTGCAACCACTTTGACTCTAAGCTCGATGTTCAGTTACCCCTCTTCGATTACGTCCACATGGTGTCTTGCTGTTAACAGAATACACACTGTTGGCAAACGCGCATGCGTACCACTCAGATGAAGCATATTGCGCGATGGCTTGGTGTGAAACCCTTCTCCCGTTGGCCTAACAAAAATTGTTCACATTGTTTTTTTTTGCCTAAACGAGCTGTTAACATGATTAAAAAATTGTCATTTGCTGTGATAACAAGTGGACGAGCTCTTTCTGGTTAATGCCTCATATTTCCAGTTTCTTGGAATCGATTCTAGTTTAGTATGCATAAACTCTTATAATAACAATGCTCATCCAACAATGTACCTTGCACTTCTTGATGTTTTCCCTTATTAAAATCTTAATACGCTAAACCAAGCATTCCGTTAAAAAACTCTGTCGTTTTATTTCGTACTCACTTTATTTCTAAACAAAAGATGATTGATTGAATTTAGCCATTCAACTGCGAAATCACGATTTATACGAAAACATAACTTTTATGTTGTATTGTATGAACTTTATGAAGAACTTAGACTATTTCTTAGAAATGCAGTTAAATTTTAAATATTTCTAAAAACAAAATTTCAATCTTCTTTTTTCTTTGCTCAGTAACGGACGCATCTCATAAAATATGTCCACTACTGAGCCAAAATAATATTTCTTGAAAATTGTTTCTTGAAATCATCTAACTCTAATTGTATTACATCGAAGCAATGTCCATATTTTTCACAAAGGTTTTGCAGGGGAACAAGCATTTTAAATATTTTGGATATTATAGAATGTTTTCAACATTAATTAACACGTCTAATTCAAAGAAATTACTCTACTACAGCCTTTACCGAGACAGTTCCTCGGACTAATATAAGAATGCCTCAGTCTGGCGGAAAATTTTAGCCTTCGTTGAAGTTCAAGGTTTTCAGAAGTGTTCCTTTGAACAATCCAAAAGGCAATGTTAAACAAAGAGCAAACAATGTAACGGACTTAGTAACACGAGATGCCAAAATTCAACAACATGTTTAAAGAAGATTGAATGACCGTTACTTTTCATTTATTACATTCATTAAAAAGTTTAAATTTTCAATATCCTTTTCCTTTTTTTCTTCAAAGAATATCACCTTTAGCACCTAATTTTGTTGTTTACTAATTTCAAACAGTATTTGTTTTCTATGATTATCGTTGCATTATTTACTCTGCATTTAATAAATCATGGTTTACTAAAGAAAAAAAAATATCAAAACAAGATTGTTTCATCTTTTCAATCGAACAATCAAGAGATTTGATCAAATCACTTTCTTTAAGGACATCAACTCAGAATTGTAACATCTTCCTTGACTTGATTGAAAGGCTTTAATCAAATGTCCGCTTATATTAGATTTCTTGTACCATATGTAAGACTACAAATACAAAACTAAAATCTGTCAATTAACTAAGCTACTTTTGAACATAAATATATTTTAAAAAAAACAGTTTGACATGCTTTTATACATAGAAAAATAGTATACGAGAAAATGAATTATTTACTTTTAAAAATAATGTCTTACTTTATGGTTTTCTATTTTTGAGTAACCTCATTTGGTGGGAATTACAGTATCAAGTGCAAGAAGCAATTAAGGCTTTGTCCAAGAATTTCGGCCTACTTTTCTTTCTCTACAGTAAAGAATAAAGTTGTTTTAACGCAACTCGAAAAATTTCTCCGTTTGTTATTTCTAGCCCAACGAGCACACCAGATTCAACATTGTATAAAACTCATTAATGCAGGAAAGAATGAAAGAGATAAATATTTTAACAGAATTTACTGAGTGCATAGATCAACTTTCATTGCTTTTGTGCCAAGGAAATGAATGTTGTAATTACTAATGTGAATTAAAATAAGAATTGTAAGCGGAGACAAAAGCAGTGCACTGGATTTTCCATATTTGGCTAGAAGCCAATATTGATTTAGCAGGTCGTTTCAAAATGATCTTTTTATGTAACTTCATGTGGCTGACCTGGAAGAATAGATAATTATGAAAATATAAATGCTTGTGGTTGGACAGTTTGAAAAGTTAAATTAGGCGAACCGTTAGATTTTTAAACAAATGTTTCACATAATAACAAAACTGAGCGATAAGCGTAAAATATTTGTTAAAGACAAACTAGGTTCACGAAGAAACTTTTCATGATGACATTTTCTTATAATGCTCTTCAAACTGTTTTTCCTCTCAAACTTATATTCAATATCTTTATTTATGTTTCTATTATTTAAAAAAAAAGAGAAGAAATATCGCATAATATTTTTTTTTTTTTTGGCCATTCCATGTGACGGAAGGGGTCATTTGAAGTAGTTTTTTTTCACTAGATTTTGTTTCATAAATACAAATAATTCAAGGTAGAAATTTTATTTTTGATAGCAACAGTAAAGATTTTTCCTAAGAATTATGTAAAGTTGATCAGTTTGAAGAAAGTAACTGAGCAACGTCCAATAAAATGCCTATGATCGAACGGGACACATACGAGTCCCGTTCCCTCAAAACCATTTTATTTCATATTCTTCAATTATTTTATTTGAAAACAATGAGTTTTATAGGTCTATGTAATTCTTATGACATTGCTTACTGCTTATAGTAAAAATAAAATTTCTAGCTTGTTTTTGTGTTTATAAAATAAAATATACTGACAAAACTACTAAAGATGTCCTGGTCCGGCACAAGGAATTACCCATTTATGTTTTTCCCCCTTTTTTTAAATTCCTTTATTTTGGCTTGATTTTTCGACTTCTCCATATTTTAGTAATAAGCTTCATATTAAGATTTGCACAACTGACTTGACGTCATCGCGATTGCTACAAATGAGAAAAAATATATTTATGGAAAAAACGCGTATGTTTTATGTATATGCACGATATATCAGTTAATAGAATACTCTACTGTTAAGGTAATATTTGCCTATAAACATAATCTTCAGAGAATAATATTTAACTATATAATTTTGCGGATTCCTTTTTTCGTGATATGGGACTGACTCAAAATATGAGGTTGAAAGTGGTACAATAGTAATCAAAATTAGAATGCTTTGGGCAAAGTCACTAGCAGTAGATTAATATATTTTTTCATTTAGTTTTTCAACACAACAAAACTTGGCTTCTTTAGTGTGTTTGCTACGCATGAATATTTTTGCCTCCATCATCTGAGGGGAGAGAAGACTTTCTGCTCAAGTGCATAGTTTCCGTACTAGTTATTGTGAAAAATAATAAGAATAATGTAAGAAAAGTACATGAAAAATTTTTTCTATGTATATCTCAGACTCTACAAATTCAATGAATAAAGCAAACAAGGGGAAAAAAAGCTCGTTAAACGAGCAGTATATGACTTTCCCTCGTATATTCAGTGCAGCCTATGTCTAATTACGTTAAACTATAGTGCAGTTAAGCTTTAAATTAATTTTTGACTAAAAACGTGAGACTTAAATTGCACCGCCAGCTCAGTTATTCCATCCGAGTTGAACCGCACCATTGCTGCGGTCGCTCATCTGGTTTGCTAATTCTGCATTAGCTACCAGTTTGCTTGGCTCTCTTGGCTCCCTTAAGAGGTTTTTCGCCGCCAGCTCATGCGATTCCTATTCCGGGCTGATGAGTGCTAAAAAGCGCGAAACTGCAGTCCTCGGATGGAATAACTGAGCTGGCGGTGTATTTTAAGTATTTCTGCCTTAGCCCTGGCTTTAGGGTGGTAACTTACTACAATAAAAACGTGATGTTTAAAATGTACGAACAATTCAAATGCATCGTAAAATTCATTTAAAACATATTTTGATTACTGACTGTATATTCAGTTTCTGACTTAATAATGTAATCTATTGTAATAGAAAATAATTTTTTTCTTTCTCTCACTGTCAATAAGAACCGGGTCAAACTACAGATCAATTGTCGTTTGAGGCAGTGAGAAGCAAAGGGATGTAAGTGGCAAAATTAAAAATTTAGAGATAACCAGTACACATAGTAAGTGAACCTCTCCTCTGTCTTAGGGCAAGAGATGGTACTAGTAGCCCTGGTAGTTGCTTCTATACAGCATGATTTAGAAAAAAAAATCATTGAAAGCCTACCTAGGATGTTATATTTAAACGCGTTTTACTCAAAACTTGAAAATGTCCACTTACATCCCTTTGCTTCTCACTGCCTCATTTTGTTAATTTAGAAAAACTAATTATCCTGTGCTAGCTGATCTGTGAAGCATTCGCGCTTGAACACATTCCAACCACACTTACTCGAACTGCATCACGTCGGACTTGAAATAAGTGTAACGTCGATGTAAATGTGGTAAGGAGTCTAGAATACAGAAAATACTGTGATAATTTTAACATTTGATGAGGTTATGCTTTTCAAAAAACAGCCAAAATGTGAACTGCCTGTTTATTTGTGGCCCATAGCGGTGAAGAAAAAGTCATGCCTTTCTTTGAAATTTGCTGAAGTATTAAGAAAGTAAAAAGTACGCACAAAAAGATAAGAACATTGAAAAATAATTGGGGAGACCTTGTATAGTTGATCCACTTTTTACATTTTTGAATTTTCTAATTTTTGTTACTAATATTACGCAGCAAAATAACATTTCGTGTAATAGTATTACTATTTGCCTACCAAAAAATGATTTTAAATCCTTTGTTGACCCAATATTTTCAACATAAAAAAATGTTCTTTAATTAAATGTTCTTTTTTTTTAAAGTGAAGCCCTTTTGCATTTGCTATATTTTTATATTTGAAACTCTTGCGAACTAACTCTTGTAAAGACGCTGGAAGCCTTAGTGGAGGAAACAGAGCGTTAGTAAAGCGTTCTAACTAGTGGTTGCTTTTCAGGTCCTGATTTATGATCCACAGCTTGATAAGCGGTGGTCTAAAGCCTCAAGAAATGCATCTTCATTACACGTTGATCCCAGCAGAATATATCTTCCATAGCGCTAGGTACGGTTAATTCACACATCATTAATAAACGTGGAATAGAGGTCTCCTGGAAATGGGAAAGGTAGGCGAAAAGAGGAAAAAGATCTTGGTTTTATAAGCGTGTGATGTGCTAAATTGCTAACAAGACTTCTACATCTTAAAATACAATCAAAAGGTTTTTTTTCTTTTAGTTTAAAAAAATCATAAACTGTTTGCTACATTTTAAGAATAGACGTTTATTGAATCTTAAAATACATTTTTATTGGAAAAAAAAAGAAAATATTTAACTGAAGTTATCTTTTTAATTGGAGACGTTTTACCTGGTTTTGAATTTTTAGCGTTTGTGAAATGCGAGAATGTTGCTGGCTACACCAAAAAATGTATAAATTAAAAACAGGAATATTAATTAAAAACAGGAAGTATATATGTTCGTTCAACGTCTTTTTGATCCTCATTGCCTTTGTAGCCACATATTGATGTAATAAAGTCTAAAAATGAGCGGAAACAAGTTTTACTTCAACGGTTTACATCTCCAAAACTCCAAACACTTATAATTTTATTGCATTCCGCTTTAACAACGAAATTAAATTCTTGGCACTGATCCATCATTGATATCCCAAAAAACCTCCTAGAAGAGTGGAGTAAAAAAAACGAAATTGCGAAACATGTAAAGCCTATATGCCGAAAGGTTGACACATACCAAGCCTATTTATTATGCAAAATGTTAGCTAAATCAAATAATATCTTCAGCTGCCTATTTGACTTTGAATTTTAAGTAATTAGTCTGAATTTTCACCTAACTGGCGAAAACGAAATGAGAAAATATAAATACCTTTCATTTGAAACTTCGAATGTTTGAAAGGAAACTCTTGATAAATAAAAACTTAATATATAGTTAGTTGAATGACCTAGGCGATTGCGAAATTGCTTTGAAACGTGCATTAAGCGCGCTAATCGCACATGCTTTACCAGAACACTTTCTTCGCGTTCAATGCTATCAACAGCGTTGTTTGTTCTAGTTGGTTGTTTTTCTTTTTTAAGTATTCTATTTAGTTCGAATAATTTCAAACTATTGAGTTATAACTTCAAATGTATGAAAACGCTGTTTTTGCGTATAAACACCTTGAAAGGAAAAAAGAAAAAATACAATTATAAGTCAAGGTTTTACTTTAGCATGCGCAACCATGGCCCTTTCTTTACGTTCACTGGTATCAACTGCGTTCTTTGTTCTAGTTGGTTGTCTCCCTCTTTTAAAGTGGTTCATTTAGCTTGAATAAATTCAAGCCAATAAAATTATTAAATGAAAAAAGTTCAAATAAGCTTTGTGCTACAATGAGGTTAAATTGACAAACCGACGTAAATAAAGCACAAATTAACACGAAAACTTACTGACTGTGTGCTGAGTGTTTTGCACTAATGAAGAGGCTCCACTGTAGCCTTGAAATAGCTATATGCGGTAGTTTCGTGTTTATTTGTGCTTTATTTACGTTGGCTTTTCAATTTAACCTCAATAAAATTATTACATCAAATGTAAATAAAGACGCTGCTTTAACATATAAATAACTTGAAAGGAGAAAATCACAATTATAAGTCAAGGTTTTTTTTCAGCATCGTAAATGAAATTTTAACTTACAAATGTAGCATAGGATGATGACTCCGAGAGATTCGCGTCAATTCTTATCAATGCTGCTTTAAATGATGTATGACTTTTGTAAGATATCATCTTTAATAATTAGTATGCTTTTCAGTTTCAGTCTCCTTATCCGAAGGAAGATATTTTTTCGTTGTAAAGGGCTCAAAGAAGTGCTTCTAGGCTAGTAAGAGGACTTTTTTATATGGATTTTGGTGCCAGACTTAAAAGCCTTAATATGTACTGCCTGGAGCAAAGGAGAGTCAGATGGGATATAATTCAGTTGCTTAAGTTTATCAATATGAAATATGCTAATGGGTTAAATTTTTGCATGGAAAGCAGAACAGGGGGTCATTGTTTTAAGCTATTCAAATCTCAGGCTAATCTGGAAATTCGGAAAAATTATTACTTTAGTAAGGTTGTGAGCCGGGTGTTTACCGGAAGCGGCTGTAATGAGTAAGGGGGTAGATAGCGTTAAGAGGAGCATTGATCTTCATTAGGGACTAACTGACCTAGAACCTGCCAAGCTAGGCCCAGAGCGTGTTGCTGATCGCCACAATTGTATTTAAATGATTGCCAAAGAAGATTCCTCCGAAGAAGTCGATCGTTGCAAAATCAGAAGGAAAAGAAGAAGAAACCCCGTTGACTTGAAAAGAAAAATAAGGAATAACATTTTTCGTAAAAATATGCTGTACTTTGAATCAAAATATTGCAGCTTTGTCCGTCAAATTAAGGAATGAAAAAATAAAGCTAGATAGACAACCGAAAATCAAGTTGCCTCATAACGTAAATCAAAGTATGATATCCTTATCACTGCCATGTCTGATAGCTCTCATAACATTAAAATAAGCATATTAACTGTTTGAAAGAATATTATTGATATTTCTAAGTTACGCGCTATAGGTTAAATACAAACAGTTATCAATACAGGTTTTAAAAGTGGAGTTATAAAGGAAAATTGAGATTTCTATTTAACATTCTTTGCATTGGTTTATTTATGAATTTCATACAAACGTATTACAACTACGTCATTTACTCCAGCATTTGAATGGGAATAACCACTGGGCCAAAAGGCTATGGGTGGGAAAAAACAAGAGTCCTATGAAAATAGGTTGTATTAAACTTTTAAAAAGTAGATGCATCTTTGGAAGAAGTTGCTCCTGATGAACTTAGTACAGCGCAATGGTACGTCTACAAAATGTGGAATGGAATTTTAAACGAAAATATTTCATTTTGCTTGTTAAGAAAGAATACAGTCATTGTAGAAGGTTAATGATAGCAAATTGTTGGAAAAATTTCCAACATAGCATAGTTGCAGCTTCATCGTTTAAAAAAAAAAAAAAATCAAGCATTTATACAACAGTAACATATTCAATAAAAACAACTACAGGGTAAATAAAAGGCAGCATACTAGCAATGCAAAATCTCAATCGAAAAAAACACAGAAATTCCTCTTCTTATATAATGAAACTAATTTGCATACATGAGGCAATAATGTTCTTCTTGAAGATTTTAAACAATGCCCGAAAATAATATGTACCAACACAAATAGAACTTTTCGGTTTCGAAAAAATGCCCATCAGAGAACGTGAAAGCTTCAACATAATATATTGTTAGAGATTGTTAGAGTATACTCTATAATATTATTTCTAAACTACCACGTCAGATTGGAAGTGAGTACTTTTACAATTTACTGTATAATAAAATAACGTAGTCATGCCAATAAATAATTCTATTGTCAATGTTGACCAACAATATAAAAAGCGCGAGTGCGCTGGGCCTTCAACAGCTTTAAAAGGGAAAACATGGCTAAACTCGATAATAATTTAAGATTCCTACAATGAATTTCAATGTATATAACAATTTGACTTTAATTGACTAGATCTCAATTGCACTTATAAAACTGACGCTGATCTCATTTACTATGCTAAAGAAAAACCTTGACTTAAAATTGTGTTTCTGCTTTTCTCCTTTCAAGTTTTTATATGCAAAAATAGTGTTTTCATACATTTGAAGTTATAACTCAATAAATGGAATTATTCAAACTGAACGGAATACTTAAAAAAGAAAGACAACCAATTAGAACAAACAACGAAGTTGATAGCATTGAACGCAAAGAAAGGGAACTAGTAGAGCATGTGCGATTAGCGCGCTTAATGCACGTTAAAAAGCAATTTTGCAATCCGCCCAGGTCAATCAACTTACTATATATTAAGTATTTATTTATCAAGAGTTTCCTTTCAAACATTCAAAGTTTCAAATGAGAGGTATATATATTTTCTCATTCAACTGTAGCCAGTTTGGTGAAAAATCAGACTAATTACTTAAAATTCAAAGTCAAATGGGCAGCTAAAGATATTATTTGAATTAGCTGAAATTTTGTATGATAAATAGGCTTGGTAAGATTAAACTTTTCCCCCGCATACAGGCTTTATATATTTCTCAATGTCGTTTTTTTTCCAGTCCACCCTAATGTACGTATTGCCTTTAAGCAATTGCTTTAAAACCTAATTTTGCAATTACTGTTCTTACTGACAGTAAGTTCATGTGGGCCCAAGCTACTACTTCTCTAATAGTATTTATTATCTTGTTAACTTCACCTAAAATGGTTAGGATGAATGTTAACTTATTTTAATTAATGTCACTTAGTTTCAGTTATAAACCAATAAAAAATCAAAATTGATTCAAAATGATTATTTACTTAATTATATGACTCACTCTTTAATTTAATCTATATGGCAAAAAAATAATAACATTAGTAAGAAAATTATTTAATGCAGACGTTCTTCATTTATAATAAATAATTATATATATGCCTAGCTAACTTGAGGTAACTCGAAACTTTTAATTGGAAGTGTGGGATGAAAATGTTTTACTTACCATTTGAACTTTTTAATACATTTGTGATATTCTTTTTAGAACTGTCCTTCAGCAGCTTTTTTCATATTTAAAGTGCATAAAATGAAAACTAATGTTCTGAAGAACTTATTTCAGAACAGTTATAAACTGAGTATATCTCCTATAACACAAGAAACTCTCCAATTATTTCACTTTATTTTATAAATCGGCAAAAAAAGAAAAAAATAATAATTACCGAATCCATTTATCATTACCCAAAAAACGTACAATTACGAAAAAAACTCCATCATTTAGCATCGATTCCTCTCACAGAAAATACCCTATTTACCTGGAGAGTTAGAACTTCTTGCTGAATCTGATCACTCGAAAGAAAAGAAAAGAATAGCACCCCAAAAGAGCTGTCACTAGTGATTCAACAATTCCATAAGATTAAGACTTAGAACCCAGGTAATTTCTTGAGTATTTGCCCCAGAGATGCAAGTACCCTACTCAGAGTACTAATAAAATAAATACATTTCCAGAAAGAAAACCAAATTGGAAGCGAATGCTTTTCTGCATCAGCGAACGCAGGCGCGATAAAGAACTAGATACTGTCATGAAAGCAAACGCAAGAAATTTCTTTCCTTTCTTTATCTGCTCAGGAAAAAGAGAACACAGACATTTTTTTCTATTTGTGTGTGTGTGTGGGTGTTTTTTTTTTTTTTTTTTGGTGTAATCAAGAGGGGTGGAGACGAGATAAATTTGTGTCGTTACAGTGCCAGGGCCTACTAGACTTACGAACGTGATTCTGTTATCGTAACCTCCGTCTGGAACGCCATAGAAAGTGGTCTAGGATTAAAGAGAAGGGACCCCAATAACGTAACAAGGGTGTGCTTCTAATATTTTTTCGTTTCTTCATAATACCATGGACGTTACGTACAGGAAGGATAAAGGAAATAATTATTTTCATCAGATAAGTCTAAGACAGAGATCACATGTCTTTAAACTACGGTATGGTAAACATTGCGAAAAGTTAACACATTCATAATGTTTTTAAAATACCTCTAATTAATTTAAAACATTTGTTTTCCGAGGAACCAAAACTTTTCGGAGCTCCACCTAAAAGAATCGAAGCAATTTAGCAGTTTAAAGTTTCATTTACTAAGCTCCACTTTTAACGTTAAACGTTTCTGAAAATCAGGTTCAAGTTGTTTACTAATTATAGAATTTGAGTAGTTAAAAATATGGATTGCGCCGACGTACATGTATTTTAGCATATTTTAGGAGATTAGTGTAACCTGTTTGAGACGGACGACATTTTCAACTTCAGAACTAAGTCATCCTATAGAAATATCCTATATACAGTGAGACTTAGTGTCCAAAAACTGATGTCACTAATGAGAAAATTCTTTGATCTGTATCCTTGAGCAGCAAGGGCGATCAATGAAAAACGCACAAATTTAATCGTGTCTGGAGTCAATAGATAACTGAAGCTGTGATAGATAAGCAAGTGCAAAATGTGAGCAATAATAAATGTTAGGTGCTTTGCACTATCGAATAGAAAAACTAGTTTTAAACCACTTCTTAAGAAAAACCATGAGTGTAGTAAAAGCTTACACCACTCTTCTTATCGAAAGTGATTTTTCCTCCGCGTATTATTCCTTAACTAGTGAGGGGTGACTTACATTCTAGAAAAAAAAATGTTTGCATTTAAATATGTTTAATGTTTTCATACATTTTACTACATTTGTATATAACCAAACATACTGCATGCATAATATCAGACTGCTTGGTTATCACGTCCACAGACTGCAGTTCCGTTCATGCTAGAACTCATCAGTCTGGAATAGTGAATAACCAAGCTGGAGGTACATGTCAGCTCATTGAAGCTGTGAGCGACAACAGACTGGTAGATAAAGTAAACTTATCTCAACAGTGAGTGTTCGCAGCATGGTGCGGTTCGACTCGTAAATTGAAGGCAAAGCTTGGGAATACAACCCAAATTCAAAAATAATAATTATAATTATAATATCAGAACTGTTTCAACAAAACTTGTCAGTGAATCGAGTAAAATGAATGCATGCTAATTAAACAAAGTAAAACGTGTTATTAGTGAATGGGTAAAGCAATTTTAACAATCTTGAAGGTATTATTTAAATAATTTAAGGTTCGTTAGTACATTTAAATATTATGTTGGTTTTTTATTGGGCCAAAAATTAGATTAATCAATTCATTTAATGTTAATTTGAAAAATAGCGAAAAATATATTTGCATACCTGTTAACTGCGTAGGTTGCGACAAGTATAAAGCTTGGCGCCCGGTAAATTTTACGTTATTATTTTGCTGAAAATGGGTCGTCAACGTGTCAAAATCAGAAACAAAGAAGTTGCTTATTGTATCAGTTTTAAGTTAGAAAAAACAGTTAATCTTGGATTAAAAGAACGATTTACTACCTACGTTCTCAAAGATTCAAAAAATATATACTAGGACCGTCAATTAAACCATAACTGAAGTAAATGAGGTAGAAATATTGTAACAATTGGTAGAGATAAACGCAAATTGAAGTGATTCTTTCAAAATAATCATCATCCATAAGTGTTGGAAAGAATCTGTAGTTATCGATCCAAGATAACTACACTAGGAGGATTGCATAAACTGCAGTTACAATTGCGGATCCTCGAAGTAAAACCAAAGATGAACTTGAAGCAGAGACGTGCGGAGCAAAGAGAAGCTCATCTAGATGCAACACGACTGAGAAAATATTTTATTCAGTGATGAATCTTTGTTTGAAATATCTGTTGACGAGAGAGGTGTTCGGGTTTGGCATTAGAAAAGCTAAGTGCTTGAGAAACCTTGTGTATACGGTGTGGGGATGCATTAGATTTGCTGGAACTGAGCAATTACATGTAACATTACAACAATGTGTGAATCATAAAACAATGTTGTGTGATGTCATATAGTGTGAAGTCATCAATGTGTGATGTCATAAAAAACGTGTGAATTACACTGTTTATCAAGATATACTGGATTATTGCTTTATACTCTTTTCTGAGGCACATCAGGTGCACATTCAGTGAGACATTTATCTTTCAGCAAGATTTCGCTTCGTGTCACATCTCTAAATCGACTCATAAATTTTAAGCAGAGAGAGGGATTTCGGTATTAAACATGCCAATCAACTCTACTGATCTCGAAGCCATCGAAAATTTATGGCATCATCAAATCATAAGAAAAAGTTTCAAGACCTAGGGCCCACAAACAAAATTGAACTCATCGCCGCATTGAAGAGGATATGAAAGCAGTATCATTAGCCTTGAATGCAAACAAGAAGTGGAATTTATATCTGAAAGGATTAAAGATGCGATTCTTGCAAAACATGACGCGACAAAATATTGATATTGTTTCGTTTGAAAACATTTTTTCCCATTTTAATTTTGATATTCGATTTTTTTTTTTTTTTTTTTGACTCAATGTAAAGTATCATCACTATAAACTTTTGGATAATTCTGTCGAAGATAACATTTCATATAAACTTAATTACAAATTATGTTCACTTTAAAGTCTAAGAAAGGCGGCACGCTCATTTAAATTCCTACTTTGCTCTTATATTTTGTTAGATTAAGCTTTCTCCCCAAAAAATAAAGTATTTAATTTTTTTTGAATTCGAGTTGTATAGCAGTAAGTTACCTCCCCTAAGTCAGGGCTAAGACTTTGGGGCGGTAACAAGCAAAATACGAGACAGTGCGGTTATCACCCTCGAAGACTGAAGTTTTGTCCTTGTTAGAACTCCTCAGTCAGGAATAGTAAATAACTGAGCCGGAGGAAGATGCCATCTCATTAAAGCTTAGAGCTCCTACAAGCTGGTAGATAAAGTTAATTTATCTCACCAGCGAGTGTCCGCAGCGTAGTGCAATTCAACTCGTAAATTTAAGGCAAAGCTTGTGCAAAGATACTGTTTTAGCTGTAATTGTATAGGTAAATGTCAGAAAACCATTAGCATTTTTCCTTCTTAAATATGATTAATCTTGTGGAGTAAACAAGAAATAAGACTTTGGGTTTACATAAACCCCACCTTATTACTTACATTACAAAGATTCTCCTCAGCAATTTTTTTATGTTAGTTTGCATCCCTAAGTCATGTTAATTGACTAGCAAAAAATTTCCAAAAAATATTTTCTATTTCATTCAGATCTTCAGTTTGCATTGTTGAAAAACTCAAGCTAGTTATACTCCAACTTGTGACTCAATTGCTAATTCCCAAATAACCACTTCTGGTAAAATCACAAATCGTTTACATTCAGGTAAGTCTATTTCAGTCGAGTTAGCTCTCAAGACAGATAACGATCTCAGCGCCTAGAACCATGATAGTTTTCTGTCTCAGAGAAGATAATAGAAGAAAATATATTTTCTCTTTCGTATCGTTCAGGAACTTCAGTGGCAGCTTTAAAGAAGGTGTGGTAATGTCTACTGCGGCTAAAGTGTAGTTTAGGAAATGATTCTGTATTGGTTTTTAATTTCAGGCCTCACATTTTCGTTTTGGTCATTAAATAAACAGAGAGGTCATAAAGTCTTTCCTTGATTATAACAAATTATTACCCCCATTTATTTAGAAGGGCGGATCTTTTTTTTTTTGTTTGCCCAAGTACAAAATATTTAGATTTTTTTTGAGGGGGGGGGTATACTACGTGAGCAAGGTTTCGGGGGAAAGTGAAGAGTATTTATTATCTGCCTTCAGTTCACAGGTGATTTGAATATGTCAAATCGACTATAGAAATCTTCATGCTCTGTTAGATCTTAAAAAGATATCAATCATTCATAATTGATGATTCTTTAATTTTTGAAATTTTGTTAAAAAGCCAGCAGTGTTTTAAAATAGTATAGCTCAAGTTTTATGGAAGCTACAGGGCAGTGTAAAAGCTAATTTTAAAGTGCATTTTGTGCCGTTTATACAGTAAAATTAGACCAAAAAATGGTCAAACCCAAACATCCAAAAAAAAAGAATGCAAATTACTTCTAACCCTACCAGCAATATGGGGTAAAAAGTCCCAGCATTTTGCGTGTCGGGTTTAGGGGGAAAGGGGGGACAAAATAATCCTCTTTTTTAAAAAAAATAATATCTATTACTTGAAAAATTGCTCAAAAATTTCAGAAACCACTTTATAATAGTAAAATAATAACCTCTTAGACACAAATGCTAATTTACCTCGACGTACAGGCGGGGGGGGGGGGGGGGTTCCACGCCGCAGCTCACAGATTGCGTCGTTGAAATTTGATGTTAAGTTTTTTTGAAAGTGTATTTCTTCTTTTTTGAGTGCTTTTATTCTGGAAGGGTAATCCGTACACTTGAGAGGTGCGCCATCGCTTTGGGAGGGGGAGGGGATCCTTTAATTTGCATTCTAAAAACAACGATTGCAGTGAAGTTTCCAAAAAAAATTTCACTGATTTTAAACTTTTCCAAGTACAAAATGCCACACAATGATATTGTAATGTCAGAAGGCTCATCCTAAAATGATCTAAGCGAGCTTAGTAACCACTTTAGTTGTGACTGGAGTTATTTAACTGATAAGAGCGATGGAGTGATGTCTAAAACTAAATCTCTGTGCAGTCCAAAAACGAATCCAAATTAACTGAAGATTCCCCCATCTTAATTTATTTGCTTAAACTTTTCTACAATCTTTCGCCATCACCGTAAGGGGGATAAACCAAAATCGCCAATAGTGAGAAGGGCAATGCTGAAATTCTGCACCCTTTAAGTCGGTGTGGGTTCTCGTTTGCAAACACCAAGCTGCCACTCTTTTATGTAGCTGGTTATGTGAATTATGATGAATATGCGCACATAAACTTGCAACACTGTCTGAAACTTTTGAGAACATTATACGGTAAAAAAAAATTGATAAAGGTGTCGGACATCGGACTACCCAACGATCCAACGCAGTGACAAATTTCGGTGGTCCAGAACCTGTAGTGATTTAACGATATGACAAGCCTAAATGAGATAGAGAGCACTTAGCAACAGAAGAATGCTAAATATTTACTTCTTTTTGTCTCTCTCAGTTTGGAGATCACAATCTGTTTCTAAAACCACCAGAAGTTTCTTCCCTGTCTATGGGTATTAACTCAAATTGGTAACGGTATTGCTCGCTGATACTGGTCGGTCGCTAAAAATAAGGTGAGTTGTGATGAGGCCTTAAACGTTAGGGTAGTATCATAAAAGGATGCGGAAGGCGAAACATTTTGTGGCATTTCTTTGTAAAGGAAAAGTCTTTAGCTTATGTTACGGGAGTAGTTACTATCTGTAAAGATGTGTAAACTCAAACCAGTTTTTACACCGAATGGTTGAATGATTGAATCATACAGTAAGGATGGAATAATAAATTGCTAAAAGCTTCCAGTATGAGTTATGCGTTGTTACTCCATCAGTATTCGATGAATTTGGCTTCATTAGAAAAAATTTTTTTGTACCGTTTAGGTGTTATTACCTGGAGCAAAAGATTCTTCTACCTTCACAAAACAAACAGATGGGGTCGTATATATTATAAATGGAAGAAACCTTCTCAATCATGAAGTACAGCCCTGGCTATTGGGCGGTAATTTACTGAATATACTTCTCAATCATGTTTTTTTCCGGTAATGATCTGCAAACTTCAAGGAAATATGCCAGCAATGCAGTGTATATATGTCACTTGTAAATATGTGAAAGTTATTGTCATTTTTGATGGGTACAAAGGAGAAAGCACCACAGAAATATCATCTGTGTCATATTACAACAGTCAAGCCTTTCTGCTGTTGAAGACTTTCTTTGCCTCATATCTTGTACTTGCTCTGAGGGGTTCATCGGATATAGGGAACGTTTGATTAGTCTTAAAGTGGACTGAAGTGCTCAAATATATGCACAAACTGCGTTTGACATAGATGAACAATAACGATTTTGTTGAAAACCAAAATATCTTGATAACGAAGATATTTTGTAACAAGCTTAGGAGAAATCATTTGAAAACTCCAGTTCGATGGAGAGTTGATCTTCATATGATGACGTGTTTGAGGCATGCATGCATGTATAAAGTAAACTAAATTTTTGATTTTAAATACTGAAAAAAAAGCAATATAGTAAGAGGGGAAATTAATCAATGAGGGGACCATTATTAAATGAGGGGACCATTTAATCAAATGTGTCACCAGTTGGGGGGGGGAGGAGTAATTTTTAAGTTTAATATTTATTACTTCGTTTTGGAAGGTGAGCCAATCTTCTTGTGGAATGGACAGTCCTGATTTAATGCATTTTAAATTCGCATGAAATAATACTTCTACTTGAAATGGAAGGGGAGGGGGGTTGAGGTATCATTTTATTTGGGGAAGGAGGGGGTGCTGACACTTAGAGAGGAGGGGCGCCATCGCTCTTGGAGGATGGAAACACTTTATTTCTAACTTTGCATGAAAATTATATTTTCATCTGAAATGTATATAGCGAGGGATTCAGGGGTACTGCTTCGTTTTACGGGGAGGGTGGGAGGGGCTCTGTAGCATTATTGGGTTGTGCCATCTCTCTTGGGGGGTCAGACACCTTTAATTTAATGCTTTTAAGCTTAGTATGACAAAAAATTCCCACAAAATGCCGCGTTAAAAATTGCGAAAAAAATACCCCAAAATGTGATTTTTAGATGCCCCCTATTCCAAATCCCGACGCACAATGGGGTGAGATTTTTTACCTGTTCTTATTGAGAGGGTAATAAACAAATATCAACGGGTTTATTTATTTATTTTTTTTTTGGATGTTTGAATCCGACCCCCTATTTTTACTCTACTATTAATTTGACGTGCGACGTGAATTCTTCTTATCAAAACAAAACTTCATAAAACTCTAAAATATAAAAAAAAAAAAATCAAAAAATTTAAATACATAAATATTTTATCTATAAAAAATACTTGTTATTGCACCCATATCATTTATTGAGCTTTAGCAGCTAACATGTGAACATTTTTCCGATGATTGTTGAGTTTGAGCAATCATCTTTAAATTATTTTAATATAATGGATTTGAAAATATGATTGATAAAATAATAAGACCATATTTACTGCGATATTTTCAGCACCAAAGATACCTTGAAATGCTTTAATTAGCACACAATTGTTAATATCAAGTGGAAAAAAACTCGAAAAATATGTAAAAAGCTTGTGAATCGCATTATAAAAAAATTACCCACACGTATTATTTTGAAGCAAAATTGACCTTGTTCGAGGTATGCAGTACAACTTACATATAGCTCTTAACTCATGTAGTTTTTTTAGTTCTTGCAGACAATCATTTGAATTAAACTTCCGAAAATTAAATCAGCTGAGAAACGAGCTTTACTGCCAATAAACAATGTTTTTATTCTAAGTAGGTAAGATATAGCGTATTAAAACATATTCATGTTTTTTAAATAGGGCACACCAGCGAACTCTCACTATTTGCTGACCCAGTACATTCCTCAGGGTTTGGTACCATTTTTCAGGCGGTACCATTACGATAGATGGCATTAAGCATTTGAGAATAATGAAGGTCAGTTTCCCACCAGATGGAAGCATTTGGATTTTTGTTTGGCGAATTTAAGTAAGCACTAGGAATTTACTTTAGATGAAAACATCTAAGTCAAATTGATATTCGAAGAATCTCTAACATATCGCATTCCTCGTACGACATGGATATTGACGATTTTTTGAATCTTGAAAATCCACCGACTTGGGCTAGATTTGCGCTTGCAATTTTGGACACAAGAACATTACTCTCCGAGGACTAGGTGACTTTACCATTATTGAGCCCTCAGATAACACAAAGCCTTACCACTCCACAACCTTGTGATGGAAAAGGCCATGATATAAATTCAGTTAAAAACACACATGCATTGTGCAATTCCTACTTACTAAACTAAATTGGCTAAATCTATAGTAAACCGTGCTTTAAAATAAGGGTCGTCAATACTAATCTTTTCTGAAACGCATGGAACTTATATAAAAGAAAAAGTAGGATAGTGTGTAATTTGTAATTGCAAACATAAAAATTAGGTGCACACGAGGAACTGGCGGAAAATTATTCAGTCCTGTTATTAATGGATATCTATACAAAGGCAATCCACTCTTAATCCGTTCAGCACCCCCCAAAACTTGATTGAAATTTCAATCACACTTTCCTTCTTGACGTAGACTTCGGGTAGTAGGACTCTTCATTAATTTAATCAACACCAGAGTAAACGCAAGCACATCGATTTCCTCAGAGATTTACATAACGTACTTCCTAAAGTCATTCAATGCGTCGTTCGTTCTTTCTTGCAGTTTCCTAGCTGTTCATTAATCATTTCTCTGAAATTACTAATTTGTCACTAGCTCAACTTTGCATGCGTGAACTTGAAACCTTGACCACTGGGAAAGAGAATGTTTCAACTTTGGGGATGTGCTGCGTTAATGCTAGAACAGCAGGCGGTCTGAAAAGGCTTGTTTTCAGAGGAAAGGATTATTGTTGAAATTATATCGATACAATAAATTATTTTTGAATAAAAAAAGAACCGACATCAAGAAACTAAAGTTTGGGTAAACTCTACCCAAACCTATAAATCAAATTTATTTTACAATTCCAGTACAAAAATTAACTAAACTAAACAATCAATTATAAAATAAGCACTGGTTATAATTACTATACAATGAATTATTTTGATACCTTACTCATTAAATATGATCTCTTAATTTTTAATAAACCTTTTGAATTAGGGGCCTCCTACAAACTAATACCTAACGTAACTGATTAGGTTTAGCTTCAAAAACTAATTTCGTGCTTAGTTAAATTAGTCTTTGACTCAGAACTCCTATAAACTACTACCTAACGTAACTGAGTAGGTTAAGTTTTAAAGACTAATTTCGAGTTTAGTTAAATTGGTGTTTAGCTCAGGATTTGGTGAGTTGTCAGTTACGTTAAGTAGTAGTTTATAGGAGGCCCCGACTTCAAAAGGTTATTAAAAATTAAGAGATTGTATATAATTAGTTAGGTATTAAAATAATTCATCGTATAGTAATTATAATCAGTGCTTATTTTGTAATTTATTGTTTAGTTTAGTTAATTTTTGTACTGTAATTGTAAAATAAAATTTGATTTATAGGTTTCGGTAGAAAATCATACGTAAGTGACCAATTATTTTTCACTTTTTAGTTCGTCTTAGTTTCTTGAAGTCAATTCTTTTTTTATTCAAAAATAATAAATTTTTTGCTTTTTAGTGGTGTACTAAAGATAAAAACTGTACGTAGGGTAGACTATGGGGGTAAATGACGGAGATGTTTTCCTGACGTACATCTCGAGTGAGAAAGCGTCGAACACAGGAGTCCTGCAAGCAGATAAGATGAGCACAATAGAGAAAGAAATAGATCAAAGTTTCTTGGAGGCTTCCAAAAACTGAAGAAAGGCTTTTTCGAAAGCGTAATTATTTACAAAAAAAAATTGTCTTTATCATAAGTTCGACTTCAACAAAGTATGTTTCCGAAAGAAAATGCACGAGTCACTAAAAAACAGCAGAAATCGCTTTAAAAAAACGTGACCATAAAATTTAAAGAGTTTCCTCGATGTTTCAATGATCCCATCTCCAAATACTGACCTGATGAACAAGGGATCACGTAGGAAGTTTATCTTTTCAAAAAAAAAAAAAAAAAAAAAAAAGAATAGAATTTTCAAATTGGTCGATGCGTGTTCGATTTATCGGGGAACATACATAAAAAGATTCCGACCAATTGAGAACGTCTTTTTAAAAGTCGGACCGTCGGTTAAAAAAAAAAAAAAAGAAAGAGAAAAAACTATGCGCATAAAAATTTTATAAGATTGGCACTAAGAACTTATACTTGTTCCTTTCAAGGATTTATTTGTTTGCTAATTTAATTAGAACCGTTTAAAAATGTTAACGGTTTCCCAAACTAATTGACATTTCACAATAATACGAATCACGTAACTCGTGATAAAACTCATTTTATCTTTACTTGTGTAGTTCAATATCACACTAGAAACTGAGTATCTACTATAATGTTGTATATATGAAGATAAAAGTATTACTGGAGCATTGATACTAAATGAATTTCCTGTTTGCTTCAGATGAGCCTTTATTTCAAATTTGCGATATGACTACTAATGATTAATACAAGAGCGATATTTAGGGGGTGCACACCCCGCCTAAATATCGCGATGAACATCTCAAAGCAAGAACCGCCCTAAAAAGAGAAAATACCCTTCGACCCCCCACCCTATCCCTTATGTGGCCACCCCCTGATTAATCTTAATGTTTTATGGTATTCTTTTAACAATGGAGTAAAAAAAAACGTACCTTTGTTTTATGATGCTTTCTTTAGCAACGGATTTTATATTTAATCGCTCAATGGAAAAATGTAATGAAGTTTATTTTTTTTTTGCCCATAACTTTCTTCTAAAGAACAAAAATGATCAAGCAAAGGTTTGGGACCTAAGACTCAGCCCCTCAGACCCTATCACTCCTATTCGTTAACCAAAAAAACTATAAAAAATCGTTTCACTATGTGAGACGCTATAAATTTACGAACAACAAAGCGCGAGTATGAGATTTGAAGAGTTCCCTCGATTTCTCCAGGATCCGTTATTTCCCGGACTTGAAGACCATTAGACGACCGGGAGAAGCATAATTGTTTCAAACAGGAAAAGAATTTTCCTAATCGGTCCAGCGCGTCTTCTAGTAATCAGGGAGCATAGTACATAAAAAAATGTGAATTAGTATTGCCATAACTGAAAATTAATCTGACGGCGTCCAGAAATATTTAATCTAAGAACTTGTCAAACTTCAGAAATCGGCCCCCAGTTACGATATATCTATTAAAACATATAAATTTAACCATCGGAGGAGGCGGGGTATGGGGTTTTTATCTTCAATTCCTCTTGAATTGAACACTAAATATATTTCAAAACTGAAATGTATATTAAAAAAAAAAACTTTAATGATTAAATGAAGTTATTTATTATGCAGGAATTTTTTATATTACATTATTTATTTCAACTATTTTCGTAGCAAAAAAAAAATAATTTACTGATTTGCTACATGAGTAATAAATACATTAGTAAGACTACAGTTAAAATTAACAGGCGGCGCCGTGAAAATCAAACATCCCGATGCGTGAGAATTAAATATTGTTCAAGACAAGATTCCTCCGTTAAAAAAAGGCGCCGTTCACACCAAAGCCACGTGACCTGTGACGTTTCGCGTAGCTGACGAAAGCTGGTCTACGTAGCCACAACGTTTGAAATGTAAAGTTCCTTAGATTTCTCCGAGACTCCTCATCGGATCCAGACAAAATTAACATGGGACCATCTGGAAAGTATACCCCTCCAAACAAAAAAAGAATTTTTCAAATCGGTTCAGTATTCTTGGAGTGTTACGAAAACATACATAAAAAGTCGCAAGACGAAATCATAACCTTCTTTTTTAAAAGTCGGTTAAAAAATAAAAATTGCCATTAATAGTAATATAATAATTTAAGTTGCACTTACAATTGGATAAGTTTTATCTGAACTCAGAATAGGAGCTAGTACTATTTATACAACGAGCTAAGGGATCGTTTGATCGATAAATATCGTTCCTGCAGACAAACTTGTAAAATAAATTGCTTATGCATGCTTCGGGGGAAAAGAAACCTTATTATCAACTCACACTCACAATTTAATTACAGCTGAAAGCTCTTTTTTTTTTTTTGCTTTGACAAAGAGCTACCTTACTAAACTACTAAATACGTATAATCTACTAAATACGTATATACAATTAGTTTTGCAAGTTTTGTGTGTCTTTACAAAACTTGCCTATTTTCCTCCAGACTCAATTTTTGTAATCAAGTAAATGTTTAATGCTAAAAACTTACTGGTGCTATATGTACGCAAAGTATTATTAGTCTTTCTTATAACAGTGCATATACCGCTTTTGTTACATTGACACCTGTTTAGCATATCAAACTGTTCTTATACGCAAGTATTACGCAAATAGTTACTTTGAGTTATTTTAAATTTGTTAAGTACACAACTGGGTGCATTCAACTTTTATTTTAAATTTAATGTCCTAAGCAAATAACCATTACGATTTCACCAGACAATCCGGGCACAGAATTTAGACTCAAAATGTAAAAAAAAAAATAATAATAATAATGTAATTGAGAGAGCACATTGTTTATACTGGAGTTACCGTTAGGTAGAGAAAGAAAATCATGAACGCTAGTTTAGGGATGAATGAGGTAACTGATTGTTATCGTAAAATCCAATAAAAAAAAGTAACAATTAGAATTACATTTTTTACTAAAAATTTAAAAGTTACCACAGAACTTTAGCGTATTTATGCTTTAATAGTTCTAGGACTACGTATAGCAATGTATCTTGCTTTGTTTTACATCAAGATTTTAAAAGAAAATTTTATGATTCAGAGTACTTATTTCAATTACTTATTAAGACGATTAATGAGGCTTTTAAATATTTTGCATACGTCAAGGTTTTATTAATCACACAGCTCATCTACATGGTATCTTAAATCAAATCTCAAACTCATATCGTTAGCTCGATGAATGAAACTTCCAATTGTTTTCTTTTAGCGACTTTATCAATGAAATTTTGATAAGCGAAACATTAGAATACATTATCATTCTTTGACTTAATAAAAACAAATTAAGTAATGGACAGTTTAAAATAAATAAAATATAAAATTTATCTTCTCCTTTGAAACACATCGTTCAAAAACAGAGTCAATAATCGGCATAAGCCGCTTCCCCCCCCTTGTCAGTGAATTTATGATTTATAACTCTGAGTGATAAAATTGCAAATACAATTTTTCTTTTGAATGTTATGTAGTTTTTGTGATGAAGGAAGCCGAAATCATAAAAAAGAAAGAAAAAACGCACACAGCAAATAACCCTTACATGACGTATGATCTTATACTTTTTGCCATCAGTAAAACGTCAGAGCAACACAGAATTCCAGTGGCTCCAGCATTTATGACTCTTATTGTGGTTTGACATTTTTGTTTATCACTCTCCCAAATCCTATTCTTCCGCGACCCAATTCAAAGGCTTGATAATGAAAAAGCAATCCATCACAAAATATAAAATTTTCTCTTTTTCACGTAGTGTAGCAAAATATTTCTATATGTATTCAGAATTCCATTAACTGTATCTTTCTGTTTTCGCAAGCAGCTGTGGCATTTCTCGAAATCGAATAAATATTTATTATGCCCACGCATAATCCAAATGGAGGCATAAGAAAAAATTACTTCTTTCATGTGCTCTATATTGTGAAAGACTCCTTGTACTTACTCATTAATACTACGTCAGATAGAGCTCAAGGTTAAAAAAAAAAAAAAAAAAAAAAAAAAAAAAAAAAAAAAAAAAAAAAAAAAAAGATCGAAAAAGCTTTTCTTACTATGTGTTACTTCTGAACTGCAAGGTTATGGAACCGAAGAAATAGTTTGCAGCAGGAAATATTTGTCGTTACGATGTGATTGTGTTATTTAAGAATATATACTACTCAATAAAATATGACAAATTTATGTAACCTTCTCAAAACTAAGTTACATCGCAGTGCATATTTTTAACTGCACTCAGTTGTAACCGTTAAAAAAAAGAACCATTGCGTTGTGAAACAATATATTACTTTTGAGTTGCAGCATTAAAAAATAAAGACCCATAAGAAGTGAATTTTAATAGCGAAATAATAAATTACCAAAATAAATTAACTTCATTAAAATATGAAATGATAAAGCCGCTTTCAAAACTAACTGACGAAATCAGTGTGTGCTAACATATATGTGAATTAATCTTTAATCATTTACTATACAAGTACAGTTAAAAAATGAAAGCCATTTTCGATACCTAGACAGTTTGCCTCTTTTCGCAATTTGCTTTTAATGAAATTCACATTATTTACTTAAGAACGCCTCCCGTGGCGCTGCTAAAATAAATTTTACAGTTGTATAAAAACTACGTATTTCAAGCAATATCTGTATCTATCTACATCTATCTTTTTGATTCTATCTACCTCTATATTTATTAAAATATACTTGTCTATATATATATATTTGACTCCATACATCTATATTTAGCTATTTTTCTCTAACGGTGTATAGTTTATATTGATCAATAAGTATCAATATGAATATTAATTATATAATCAATTATCCGATCACATTAATGACATTTTTAATAATGCGAAAAAAAACCAAACGTGTCTGCTTGAGATTAATAATTAACAAGCAAATTCAATCAAAGTGAAAAGGATACTTCAGTCATGAATATATAAGCAAATCGACTCAAAATATCAGGTACACTTCTCCACGCCTTACGGATTTCAAAACATAAGTCAAATTCCTTAGTTTTTTATTTAAATGCTAAATCGAACCAGTTGAAACTAATTTTGATGTAAGAAAATAAGTATACGCTATAAAGCAGTAAGTTACCCCCTTAAGCCAAGGCTGAGGAAGAACTAAACGCACGATACAGACAGCTCGACTATGCCATCCAGAGACTGCAGTTTCGTCCTCGTTATGAATCATCAGTCTGGAATAGACAATATCAGAGCTGGCGATCTACATTCAAAGTATCCAGAAGAAACTCGTTAGAGAGTAAACCAGTTTTTTCTCCCGCGTGACGTCACTTCTCGTGAGCTGCAGTTTTGCACTAGACTCTAGCACACGTTTAAGTTTCGATACCTTGTTTATCTGGCGACGACTTCAAGGCAGGGGAAAAGCGGGAGACTACTCTTACTCGGCAGCGAGAAGTTGCTTGTTTACGTTGATTTCTCGCTTTGACTGACTCTCTTTTGATGAAAATTATTAAGCAAAGTACTCTGCGTCATGATTTTTTAAGCTTTTTAAAACTTGAACTTCAGTCTATAATTCCAAATAGTCAGTTATTTATAACTGACTTTTAACCTACAAGATTTTTTTTTAGCTTTATATGACAAACATAAACAAATAGCTAAGCAAAATGGTATCAATAGCTTAATGGAAATAAAATTGTATACCTTTTAAGTACTTTTTCCACCTAAGTAATGTAATTGTAAACAGATTGAAAGACACTGTTGTTCGTCTATAAAGAAATTTAATAAATACATCTTAACTTAAGCTACAAATTTAAAACTGATAACATTAATTGACTCTTAGAAAATGAGTGCATTTAAAAACGGTGGTAATAATAAAAATAATTTATCTTTTGCAAAGATTTCACTTTTTTTTAACACCTCCTGTAGCGTTTAGTTTTTCAACTAATCGTTCCTCGTCTCTCTTCCGATTTGATGCTCAATATTTTGCAGTTAATTTATTCGCATTTATAAGTAGGGATTGTTTTCCATTTCTGACTAATTATTTTAAACTAATGGTTCTTGATTCCCATAGCCGTAATTAAGGGGCGGGTTTTTGGGTTCAAACCATCTCAAAAAAAAAAAAAAAATGCAAAACAAAGCAAAAATATGATTTTTATAAAACTGTTTTGCTAAAAACCCTTAATTACTGTTTTATTTTTATTTATTTATTTTTTCAATTCCATTTAAAAAAAAATATTTTTTAACGAATTTGCACAAACTAAGTGCTTTTTCTGCAGTCTTTATTTTTTATTACTATCAATGTAAATATCATTTCTTTCAAAAAACTAGTTTTCTTCAGATTTTGAATACCTGACGCTAACAAAACCATCAAAGATTTTTTTTCAAAGTCAAAAGAGCCAAACTCTACATTTTACATTTTTTAAAGTGTCAAACAGTATGAATTTAAGAAGTATTACTTTGAATGCGCATACATGAGTACACGCATCTATTTCACCCCCCCCCCCCATTTTTTGAGTTTTCAAATAGATATCAAATATTTAAAGGGGGGTGAACTTACATAATTTTTTTCTTCCATTTAATGGAAAAGGGGCCTACCCTTACCCTCATTTAAATAACGCATTGTAACAAAAACCAATATTTGTTTATAAATCACCAAAAAGGTTTAAAAATAATTGAGTGTGAAGGATTATTTAGAAAGATTACGTTATCATTTGTAACATTGACTTAAAAAATTAGAACCGGATTAGTTTGTGAGGATTTTTACAACAAGATATAAACCAAAAAAGTCTTATAAAATGAAAAGTATATCTAAATAGTGTTCACTTTTTTATTCCTCATTCAAAGTGTTTTTTCTAGCTCAAATAAATTGTAAATATTTACATCTCGGAAATGAAATGTTCAAAGTTTATCTGCTTATGTCATTTTTTTTACATCTGTTTTATGTTCATAGTTAGTAACCATTTATTCATAGCATTGAGAATAAACTGCCGTACACTCCAAAAATCATTTGAATACTTGACGCGGGGAGGGGGGGGACCATCCATTTCGGTGTCCCAGTTGAACATTTCAGTAACCTGGCAAGCCTATTATTAAATAACTAATATCTCATTTGAGTTTGTTTAAATTAATTTATATTTTACCCATAAAATATTATGTAATTGAGAAAATCATAGCTTTATAACATATAATCTTTATTAAAGAATTCAGAAACTATTTGTTTGCGAATTTCAAAGCAGTTGCTGATTTGTTCTTAAAGCCATGATACAGTTGAGATATTTTGATACTACATACTATTTGCATTAACATTATGGTTTTGCCAAGAAATTACCATGTGATTTCTTTCATTTTGCATTTTTTATAAACTGAGAAATAAATCTAGCATTTCGTAGGTACTTCTACACATATTTATAAAAATGTAGATTTTTGATCCCATCAACGGAAAATTACTGGACAAACCGCGATATTACCTTCCCTTAAGTTCGCAACCAGCGAGTTAAGTACGTATTTTTTTACTCCCAATGACTCCAGTATTACTTCTTTAGCAAAGAAAAATGCTTTCATGCGAATATGCTTTGTGTAGTGTGCTCTTTTCAAATAGCTAAAAAAAAATTCTATATACCACAGAGGAGTCAACTAAAAAATAGTAAATGAAAAAATAATTTATCCCTGTGTGAGGGAGGATGCCCCCCCCCCCCCCATCTTCTGATTAAAATGCACCTTTGTGATTCACCATTGCAGAGAAATAAAGTTGACTAAGTTAAAAAGTTAAACTAAAAAAACACGTGTAGCTGTTTGGATAAAAACTAGTGAGGTGAGATATGGAGTCATTTGATTGGTCAATGGTTTCCCCGTCTGGAGTTGCAGGGCGAAGGGGTGAAAATTCTAACTAGGAGGTTTGAACGTAGCAGGAAATGTTGCAACCGACTATTTTTGTCAGCGATCCTCCCTTCTCGTGAGGGAGAAATAGACGTCACTGGAAGTTCCGGACGGCTTGAACGTAGTTCGCCTGGAGACACATGTCATCTCACTGAAGCTGAGAGCGTCATCAAACTGGTAGCTAGAGTAAATTCAGCTCCATCCGGGCGGCATATTGCAGGTAAGCATACACTTTTCAAGCAAAAGAGCTTAAATGTAAGGAAATATTTTCTCGAACGAAGAACTCTTTTCGAAAACCAGCCTTTCTTATTTGGTTTATTTATTTATTTATTTATTTTTAATTTAGGGTTCAAATTTCAGAAAAAAACGACTTTAATATATTACCAAGCTACCCTGAGAAACGAGGACAAAAAAAAATCCATTTGAAAAAACCAACACAACGCACATTTACAAAAACATAAAACCTTGAAAAATAAAACAGAAAACCAACAACTTTCTTTTGGCGTAACGTCGCCAATTTCCCCAGAAATCCATTTAATATAACTAGGAAAAGACATTGAATCCCTTCGCCCGTAAAGAAAACGCAGTAAAATAGGGGTAAAATATACTGCGGCGAAGCGTGAGAACTCAACTAAAGTTCGGCAAAATGCTCATTGGCAGTGAAAAACAGAATAAAACCAAATAACAATTAGCTTTCAATCCAATTCTTCTAGCTTGCAACTTCTATCTCCAGAAGAATCGAACCGAAAATTGCTTGAAGTTAATTCAATCGAGCGAAAGCCTATAACCATTTTTGGGTGAAAAAGTGCGACTTCATCCTTTCCTTTTTTTTTTTTTTTAATCTTGTAGAACTACTTTCAGCTCCGTGTCAGTCAAGTCGGAGGAAACATTCTGACGTTAAGATCTCGTTCTGCAGCTTGGTCACGATTTTTACTGAAAATGTTTTTCGTCCTCTTTCATTTTACCGACTAAATGGCACCGCAAAAACTTTTCTTGGGTATTAGAGGAAAATTCATTTTTGGCATTTTTAAAGCGTTTATAAGTTCTTATTCTTTTAAATTTTACCCTAGCACAAAATCTGTCATCTCTCTCGCTTCGTAGTAATACATTTTATGAAATAGATTTTATAGCGCAATTAAGTATGCTTATGACACGAAAAAGAACTAAAAACAACCTCGTGTATGAAGCTACACTGTTAAAAAAAATCCTGAAACTTTACGGTAAAAGTTACTGGCATCCATGTTGCCTGTAACTTTACTTTTACCGTAAAATTCTATTTTGCTGTAAAATTTTACGGAAGAATGAACGAGAGTTAAACGCAAAATGGCGCGCAGCAGGATCAAACTTGGGACCTTCGTATTGGCAGGCGGCCGTGCTGACCACCATACATGTTGGGACGTCGACTGAGGAAAAATGCGGTGCTATCTGCTTCGAGTTGTAAGTAACGTGGTGTATCAATTGGCGCTGCAATCGGTTTTTTTTTTTTTGGTACAATTTATTGTCGTTTTTCTGTATTGTAAACATTTCATTTTACAGTAATATTTCCCATAAAAGTTTCCTGGATTTTTAACAGTGTATAACAAGCAAGCGGTGCAGTTAACAGGATGATCAATGCATAGAAAAACAAATATGATGTGAAATTGATAAACACATGTTTCGAATTTACATGAGATACCTTTTGTCCCCATCTCCCTTCCCATGAAAAAGTTCTGTTTTGAACTCAGACTAAGAAAAAGTCACAGAAAAGAACAACGCTGCCAGGTTTGGGGTCTCCTAACTATAGTCAATTACAGAGGTAAATAGGAAGATAATGCAACAAATGTCTAAAGACGTCAACAAATTACCATTGAAGCAGTGAGAAGCAAAGGGATGTATGTGGCAAAATCAAAAAACTGGAGACAAACAGTACAAATGGTAGGTGAACCTCTCCTCTGTCTTGAGGCAGGAGATAGTACTAGTATCCCTGGTAGGTGCTACTTTATACCACGATTTAAAAAAAAATAATGGAAGCCAACCTAGGAAGTTATTTTTATTCGCATTTGACTAAAAACTTGCAAATGTCCACTTACATCCCTTTGTTTCTCACTGCCCTATTTGTTATTCTAACAGAGAAGGTTTTTCTTGAAATCCAGTAAAATGGCAGAAGCTTTAATAAATTATAATGTTAAGTTTTTCTCCAATAGCTAGTTGGCAAACATTATTCACACTATAAATACATTTCTAATTATACTTGAAACGAAAGTTTACAGAAGGGAGAAAGTGATCAAGGAAGTAAAAAATATAACAAATTACTTTTAAAATAATAAAAACCGCTTTCAAAAAACACCTGGGAACTAAAAAGCAAAAAAAAAATTTCCTACCCAAACCTAGAAATGAAATTTATTTTAAAATTCTAGTGCAAAAATCAACGAAACTAAACACTCAAATATAAAATAAACACTGATTTTAAATACTATACGATGAATTATTTGAAATACCTAACTAATTATATATGATCTCTTAATTTTTAATAACCTTTTGAAGTCGGGGGCTTCCTATAATTACTACTCAACGTAACTGACAACCCACCGAAATCTACTCAGTTACGTTAGGTAGTAGTTTATAGCAGGCCCCGACTTCAAAAGGTTATTAAAAATTAAGAGATCGCATATAATTAGTTAGGTATTTAAAATACTTCCTCATATTGTTATTAAAATCAGTGATATTTTTCATAATTGATTGTTTAGTTTAGATGATTTTTGTACTGGAATTGTAAAATAAATTTCATTCCTAGGTTTGGGTAGGAAATAAAGTGTAAGTGTGATCGGTTATTTTTTTGCTTTTTAGTTCCTAGGTGTTTTTTGAAAGCGTTTTTTTTTTATTTAAAAGTAATTTATTTTTTGCTTTATAGTGGTGTAAATATAAAATAAATTCGTAGGATAGAATATGTGGTACATGACGTTGACGCCTTTCTTACGCACATCTCGAGCAGGAGAGCGTCGAGCACATGATTCTGAAAACAACTAAGATGAGCACGATAGAGAAATAAATAAAAGACCACAGTGTCTCTTAGACTTCCGACGACTGTGAAGAAAGGCTTTTTCAAATGCGCAACTAATGTACAAAAAGTTTTGTCTTCATCATTAGTTGGACACATCAAAGTTTGCTTTCCGAAAGCAAATGCACGAGTCACTAAACAACAGAAATCGCTTTAAGTTTAAAATTGTAAATTTTAAAATTGAAACATTTTAAATTGTAAACTATATTTCACAACAATACATATCACAAAACCCTCGATAGAGTTGTCATAGATTTAGGAAAAAAGAACTTTGCGAAAGGACGAGTATCCGTAGCACTCAGCAGAGTCAAGACTTGAAGTAATAGTTCGATCTGATTTAGAACCCTTTATACTTTTAACTAAACCTCACGAAGAACGAGCATTAGCAGAAATGCAACAATTGATACCTCTCATTTCTGATAAAAAGTAGACTGGATTCAGTATTTAGTTAGAACCATTCAAATGTTTACGGTTTCCCAAACGACAAATAAACTGTAAATTGCAAGTCGTAAAAGTGTAAATTATAAATTGTAACATTTTAAATTGTAACTTATGTTTCACAACATTACGTGTCATGTAACTCGTGATAAAAGTCACATGGTTCTTCAAATGCCCCCATTATAGATGAAGATTATAAATTCCGCTAGAATGAATTTTGTTTGCTTCAGAGAATCCTTGATTCAAAATTTTCATTATGATTACTCTTAATATGTTTTTTAATAATTTCTTTCACTATGGGTAAAGAAAACACATACCTTTGCGTTATGGCATTTTTTTGAGCAATGGGTGTTATATTTAATCGTTTGTGAGGGAATTTACATGAAATTTATTGTTTTTTACCCATAACTTTTCTCTGAAAAACAAATAGCGTAAATCAAACATTTGGAACATTAGAGTAAAGTTAGACCACCCCCTATCCACTAACAAAAAAATATCATAAAAACCGGTTCACTAAGTGAGACGATATACAAAGTTAAAGTGCAAATCGCTTTAAACATGAGTATGATATTTGAAGAGTTTTCTCAATTTCATCAAACTCGAACTTGATTACCATTAGACCGCCGGGGAAGTATACGGTTAAAAAAAAAAAAAAGAATTTTCCTAATCGGTACAGGCAGGGGCGTGGACAGAAATTTTGGGGCCCGTCACAAATGACTTTTCTGGCCCTTCTCCGTATTGTTTACCCCTATAGTTTACCCCTAGTTTTAAAAATATTGAGCCCCCTTCATTCTCAGGCCCGGGCAAACAGGTGTGCACCTCCCCCCCCCGTTTGCACGCCCCTGGGTACAGGTGTCTTAAAATACTTATGGAACATTGTGCAACGAAAAAACAAATCCCACGAGTTCAGAAACTCCTCCTTTTTTTGAAGCCTGCTAATTAGTATAACCCTAATTTAAAATTAAACTGGCGGCATTGTGAAATAGTAAATCTAGAATACTGTTCAAACTTGAGAAATCAGACACCAGTTACAACATATTATTAAAGAATATAGATTAAATCATCTGTGGAGGGGGTCTGTAATTAATTCCCCTTAGATTGAACACAAAATACGTTTAAAAACTGAAATATTTAAAAAAAAGTGACTAAATAAAATTATTTTAGTTTAAAAAAATATTATGGTAATTGATTCAGCTATTAAAGTAGCAAAATATGTTTAATTCACTGCTTTGAAGAAAAATGTAACATGCGGCAAAAATTAATCATCCATACGCCGCAAGAATTATCGTTTAAGACGAAGGTAAAACCTTTGCTGTGAAAATACACCGGTCACGGAAAAACCACGTGACCTGTGACGTATTCCGTCCGCTAACGTGAGCTGGATTACGTATCCACAACGCGTGAAATTCAAAGTTTCTTGAATTTATCCGAGACCCCTTATCAGATCCAGACCAAATTACCATGGGACCATCTGGGAAGTATACCCTTACAAACAAAAAAAGAATTTTTCAAATCGGTCCAGCAGTCTTGAAATAATACGAAAACATACATAAAAAGCTGAAAGACGAAATCATAACCTCCTTTTTTGAAGTCGATTAAAATTGCATAAAAGCACGAAAATGCGACTTATCACACCAACTAAGGATGAAAGTATTTTGTATTTTTCCGTTACTTTTACTTACTGGTATTCAATCATTTCGTGATTTTAAAGGCAAATATTTTTCTAAAGAGGTGTTTTTAAAGACCACAATAGCTTGATGTTGGTACTGTTTCATAAAAAAACAAACTCACATTTTAATTATCAGTAGATAGCTAAATTGTTAAACTCAAAAATCTTTCGTAAAAAAATAATTATTACTTGCAGCCTATACCGAAAATTCTGCTATTTTCCCTCAGCAACTTCCGGTATTAGAAAATTTCAAAATTGCTCAAAATACCGAAATACTGGTATTGCAATCACTAGTTCCAGTACAATGTAAAATTCAATTTCTTTACAATGCATCATTTTTTTCACTAAATAAATACAATGTGTGCAAAGTAACAAAAATTTGGGGGAAATCATATTTGATAGAAGTTTCCAAAAATAAAGTGATGAAATAAACTTTAAACTTAGCCTGTACTAACTATTAAAAAAACAAAAAAAAATAACAAAATTGTAATTGTAAAAGTGCTTAGGTAAAAAAATACAGGTGCAGTCGGAAATTTTTTAAAGGAATGGCTGCTCTCTCAAATTTGAATCCCAAAGTGTGACGAAAATCTTACATAATGGTTAAACTCTTTTAAAAATATTAAGAAACTGCTAAAAAAACAAACAAAAAAGAGTTGTTGGTCTAAACTACCAGACCTAAAGTTCCACCCCCCCCTCACATGGTATCCTTCACAATTACGGTAGAACACTGTGTCCGCATTTTAAATTTGCAAGCCTTAAACTCCATTATAAATAATCAAATATTCCTCGAAAAACAAATTTTGAAGCTTGTTCCATGATAATGCATTTTCTACTTGAAAAACGGCCTCCAGAAGTCTTTCAAGGCGAAACGAAGTAGAAGAGCTCCGTAGTGTCTTTTGCAGCTGACTAATAAAATGATAATGGCTGCCTATGGAAAACGAGGAGGGCGTGTGCCTAATTAGATTTGATAAATGCTGGATCAGTAAGCGCACTTAATCAAGGAGTTCATTAGAGACAAAGAGAGAGCCATGAAAGAGAGAGCTAACTCTGGCCCATCTGCTGTAGCCAAGTGACAAAAGTTGCAAAAGTGGAGACTTGTGGAGTGCAAAAGCTTTGATTTCATTATCGTTTCGATCATCCTGTTTTCTATTTGCCGCGCAGGTAAAAGTAAAATCCACGAAAATCTTTCAGGGTAGATGACGCTTTGGAATATTTGGAAGCTTGCAATGAACAATGCATATTATCTGCAAGTAGTTTTTTTTTTTTTAAAGCTAATCTAATTTTAATGGGAATAATGAATCAGAGCAGAGTTATAGTTTTAAAAATGACGCTGTTATTTTACTCCGAAATGACTTAAATTTTTATTAATGTTTGGTCTGATATATGTGGAGGAAACAATTCTATAACATATTTATTTTTCATTCTGCTATGTACATAATAAATAATGTATACAGTATGCCCATAGATCCCTTAACACCTATCTTAATTTCAGAACGGTTGCTGCGATCTTTATAAACGTGGTGTCTAATACGTCTAGCAAATCAGACATGGGCTACCCAATGAGTCCGCTCACAGCGCCAGCTGGTGGAAAACTGTAGAGTTAGCATCCGTACCTCGGAAAGGCAACAAGATAGAGAAAAAAACTTAATAAAGACACCTCATTGACTTAAATGTGAAGAATAGAACCGTTAAAACGTGCATTTGATTTCGTGATTTCACGCAAACGTCCCAGATTGACGTTTGTGCGAAGTCACGTAAACTGGACAGCAAGAGAAATAGTAATCTTCCGAGTAAAATATGACACGGAAATGTCAAATAAAGGTATCATTAATTACCTGTATGTTACATATTTTTACTGGTTTCTCTCCAGTTGAATCCCCCCTACATACATGCATACATACTAGGGTGGTCCTTATTTTTAAAGTTGCAGATATTTTACGCGACGCCCCCTCAATTTGTTCCATTATACAAATAAATGATCCTTGCAAAATTTTAAGTCAATCCATGAATATTAACACGTGCCCCTAGGGCCCCCTTCTTTGAGTTTCGAAGAAAAAATTGCAGATTTTCTCATTTTTATTAAAAAATATTCTAATGTTTTATATTTAAAGTAATTTTGAACTGCTATAAGTGCTGCTACTTCCAGATCGACCATTCTCTCACTTTCATTCTGTAAAATTTAACATGTTACAGAGGGTACATGTACACCAATGGCCTTGGGTCAGGCATATCACTCTTATGCGCTTGTTCCAACCAAACGGCAGGGGAACGTTTCTTCTCACCAAGATGGACACAAGGGATAGGCCATTAATGAGTGGCCATTAATGAGTGGCCTAAGCCATTAATGAAAGATCTTTGTCAACAACAAATTGCCTCCTCCAGGCTTTGGGGGTGTTGATTTACAAAATTCCCTGTGTATGTAATAGGTGTGGCAAATAGAGTCGCAAGGCTTCAATGGTATAAATATGTACTGCCCAAAAGCGTAGTGGTAACAGTTGGAAATGACGCAATGGATATAAGGCAGTACGAAAGAGCTAAAGTTGCCTTTTTTTACGCATATCATCTCGCCTTGCGTGCGTGGCTGAAACAGCCTCTCGAGTTTCGTTCAAATAGTGAATGTAAAGATGGCCCTTTGGAAGGTTAAGTGCCGATAAATGTTCCTCGCTAAGATGTGAAGTCTCGGCATCTCATTAGTGAACCAAGAGACTATCAGAATCTACTGCCAGACTAAATTCATCGCTGTGTCGGAAGTAGAGGCCCCATGGACCAGACCTGGGAGCTAATGAACGCATCGGATGGTTGGAAATTGTAAGTCTTGTGGCCCGTGAAAATAGTAGCAGGAATCGGAGTTCGGAGCTACCGGCAGCGGGCAAATCCTCAAATCATTCAGCCTACGCTAGATCTTTGAAGCAAGGTCGAATTGGTGCCTTTTGTACAGCGTGTGAGATTTTTAGTGTTTGATGCCTCGTCGTGGAATTCAACCCCTGTGAAGTAATGTTTTAATGTATTACATAAGAACTTTTTAATTTGTGCAAATTGTGGTATTATGTTGTCATAGGCGGATGTTATTTTAATGTGTGTGAAATGCAAATTTCATATTAGTTAATTTTAAGCAGAGAGTTATTTGGGCTTGGTGCTTTTGTAAATATGTATAGGCGGAAACTCTGGCCGTGTGATAACTAATGTATTTTAACTTTTATTGGGGGTTATTTTTAGAGTTAGTATTTGATCAAGGAGTAGTTTTAAATTCTTTTAAAAGCACTATTCTTGTAATTGTATTTGCGTTATAATGCTGCATCTTAACCATGCCACCTAGTAAGAATAAAACTGTTTCTTTCTTTAAAGAATTGTAATTAATGTGATCTTGGGTATGTTTTTTGGTGTTTCGCGTAATGTACGTTTCGACAGTACAAATATAAGTAATTGCAATTATATTTTAATTCACTGTTCTTTAGTTATCAACATACCTAATGCTTATGCAATTTGTAATTTTTAAGATATAAATTTCGAAAAATCCTCGATTACTCCTAACACAAAAATATACTGTATTTTTCATAGCTAAAATATAAACTAAAAAAAATATTCAGATCGGAACAATGTAGAAATCTATACTTCAAATTAATTTTCTTCTATTTCAGTACATAGTCCTTTATTATCATCAAATTCTTGCGATTCACAAGATTTAGAAACCGAAATGGGTATATATTCTAACCTGTTGAACTTTTCTTTCCAAAGCTGGTTTACCACAATGCAAAAAAGCTTGACAACTATTGATATCTGCTCGCCTTTCATCACTGTTAGACAAATGCCATATTAGGAATAAAGATGTTGTTCATTTATTTACAGCCTACGTAGATGCAGTAAATTTAAATCCAAATTACCTAGTGATCAATCGTACATTCCTTAAGAAAGTAAGAGAAAATCTTCGAGAGGTAAAATTAAATTTCATAAATTTAAATTTAGATTTTGTAGTTATTCATTGGAATACAAAGCTGTATCCATATGTAACTGGAAAAAGGACACCGACTGGATTACCATGATAGCTTCAGGTCCTAATATTGAATAGTTTCTCGGAATTACTTAGATATTTATTCAGTTGTATATGATATCTTAGACGATAGCTCTTTATTGCTAACTGTTCTAGCTGTAGTGTTTGATACAACAACTTGCAACCGTACAACCGTATAAATTGTGCATGCAACTGTTTAGAGCAAAAACTGAACGATGATATATCACATTTGGATTGCAATCATCATGCACTTGAAATCCTACTGCACACTGTAACAAATTTCGGAAACGTTTCTAGATATATCGGAAACGTTTCCGAAATAGTAGGAATCCTTCATCCAATAGCGAACTCCTCAATATTCAGAAAGCTTTTTGTTATTTCAAGATATCTAGAAGCGGAAGTGATGACGCAACGCTTCGAAACCTATTTCATCCTTCCAACACAGGCGACAATGAGTCGGAAATAACGAGAACTTCTTTTTTTCTTATCTATGGTTGCTGCAGTCAGCAACTGTGCAGCATTGGAATGCTTGTTATTTCATGTCTAGAGAGCAGTAAAATGTGTCGAAACTAATTTTACGCCTTTGCATTTTGGACTGCCCTTGATTTTTTAGACGATGTACGCAGCTATTAAGTTAGTTAATAACCATTTGCTTCTTTACAATTTCCAATGCGACCATAATTAGATATATATTGTGTGTTAAAGCGTGAATAGTTTTAACACCCGTGTTTATACTTAATGAAACGAAACCCTTTGGATTACTTATTCAGTTGTAATGGAGGTACTTAGATTTTCTTCCGCTCATGTTCACTTGTAAGTATTAATGAATATTTTAAAACATGTTGTTATATACATTTATATTTTTGTTGATTTGCATTTGATGAGGCTCCAATTGTAACTGTTTTTGGGTTTATCGAATTAATTTAAAGTTATCCTACATACCTATGTGCGCGTTGTACTATGTGTTGTAACCAACTGAAACTGATTAATTACGCTAAAGAAGTAAGATTTATATTTGAGAAGCAATCACAGAAAAGTTATTTCGAAATACTTGGATGTACATACATTTTGGTTCAAAAAGAAAAAAAAATCAATTGTTTAATTCATTAGAAATATGGTAATGCAAATATTTTCTAGTATTGTAATATGCTTCACAAAAAATGTGCAGGTATAATTTATCTTTTTTTATTATAATTTATTCATTCATTTAAAAATATTTATACCATTAGAAAATGACCATGTTATTTATTAGTAAGAACATAGTTATGAAATTAATTCATCTGCTTATTCATTTTGTTAAATGTGGTTAACAATGAAAAAATTCCTTGACATTAGTTCCGAAAATAACATTTCCTTCGTGGATATACTAGTTTAATGTAGGACAGTCAGGAGGAATGAGTCAGTGGCAAAAATGGAACAGCTGCATTTACATGCTGAAATAAAAAGTAATATTATTTCATGTCATCGTTTTAAAAGTGATCAGTTTTTAAATACTATGTTATTAATATGCAATGCACATATGGTGAGAAGACGAGGGGCATTCACCACGCAGACTGTGCCATTGACATTTTCAAGAGGTTGCTTTTTTTAAGGTGGGGGGCGCTTTATATCATTTTATGGGTGCACCATCACTCTTATGGTGTGGGGGGGGGGAACTCTCGTATATATGAAATGGAATAATCATGTAATAGAGTTCAATGTTTTAATAAATAAAATATATAATGCATTTTGCGCACACTCTAAATCAGTAACCTATTTTGATTAAGTATCTATATTTGTGATAAACTGGAAAAGGGCAAGAACAGAGGAATAAACCCGAATGGTTCCAGCAGGGGGACTTTGGTGTCATATTTAAATTCATTAATTTCTCTGTTGGTACTTTTCGGTACACTTTGTTCGTCAAAGAAATTGACTTGACGTGAACGAATTTCGGAACGCAAAGTGTAGGTAAGTTCTGTCAAATTTTATCCGAAAATAAAAGCTATCAAGTTTGATACAAGATATGTTTTTAAGTTCTGCATTAAAAATACAATATGTTGATAATTTTGTCTTGAAAATATTGAGAGAAAAACTGAAGTTTAATATTGTTTAACAAACAATCCCACTTCTGAGAAAGTACTCCCCATCCCTCCTCCGACGATTTTGTGATTATGAATGAAACTACTAAATTATTTCATAAATTTTCAAAAATTTATAACTGTGCATATGTTATGCTGTTAACCATGCTATTTGTCATTAGAAATTCAGAAAAAAAATCCACGAATGATTCTAAAATTGCTTGTTTCATTGCTCTTAGATATGAAAGAATTGAAACTGATATGGCATGCAATACTATTAAAAAAGAATTATTTTTTTAGAAAAAATCACGGAAAAAGGATTCCGAAATTCTCAGAAACGTTTTTGAAAATTGTTTGGAGAATTCCGAAATACTCGGAAACGTTTTCAAAACTTTCATGAACCACAGCTGCACAGAATACTCAGAAACATTTCTGGAAATTACGGAAAGAGGATTCTGAAATATTCAGAAACGTTTCTGAAAATTATAGAAAGAGGATTCTAAAATACTCAGAAACATTTCTGGAAATTATAGAAAGAGGATTCCGAAATACTCAGACACGTTTCTGGACATTACAGAAAGAGGATTCCGAAATACTCAGAAACGTTTTTGAAAATTTCATGAACCGCAGCTGCACGATATACTCAGAAACGTTTCCGAATTTTTTTACAGTGCAGAGTGTGTCCTTGAAGAAGTTCTTTCCTTTCTTAGCTCTAGATCCGATATTCATTTATTTAAGCTCTTCAAAATTTTGTGGAAAGATCTCCGTCATTCAGAAGTTATAACATTTCAATCAAGTAGACATACCATTTAAATTCGAAAAGACGAAGTTGATGACATATTATTGCTCGTAAAAAGCGGAAGTGAGAAAAATTACAGAGAATTCTCATAACTTGCAATAATATTTCCTGGTGAATTTCCTCCTACAGGGATATGTTTTCGGCAATCTGGAGCTTATCCCTGAGCCACATGGGTGGAAAAAGGAATTTTTGTTTGAAAATTTTTATATTTAGGAAACAATTTCAATTGATCTTACATGAAAAGAAACCCCTTCAATGCTGTTTTACAATTAAAAGCTGTATGAAGACATGGTTTTTCTCAGTAACCCAATCGAGGCTTCTTTAAATAATATAATATGTATAAAAAACTAGTAGCGTACAAAATGACGACAAACATGTAAGGTCAGTTGGGGCAAGTGCGGCTTAGGTTAATAATCAGAAACCGGAAATATATGAAAAGACTGCCGTCCTCTGGGTAGCTTGGTAAACGTTATTACTTTGCACTGCGTGCGTTATTTCGCGCTACTTGAACGGTAACTCTACTCCCTCCCTAGTTTCCTAACTTTTCTCATTCCCACTTTTTACAGTGCCATGTTGTTATGATTCGAGAAATCATCGCTTCTTCTGTTGTTGTTCTCACTTTTTCGTGCTTCCAAAACGTAAGTACAACTATTTCATGTCTGCTTTTCGTATTTTTGAAGCTGAGATTTATTATTTTTTACTTTCAAATCAATTAATTTTAGGGTTGCACTTGCCCCAGAAAATTATACGACTGGGAAAGTGCGGCCCGAAAAAAAGGGGCAAGTGCAGCCTCGCATTTTTTGGGGCTGCACTTTCCCATTAATCTGGCAATGTTATTTTATGACAGATAAAATTTGTTCACAACGATTTAATGAAACAATGTAATTAATTTATAATTCTTCCGAAATTATTCGAGGAGGAAGAAAGTGACGATAATGAAAATATGAGTTTAAGGGAAGATTTACATGATGAAATGACAGTCGAAGAAATGATTGCCACAGAGTAAAAACAGCAAGAAGATATCATTCAGTGGGGAAGGCATCCAAAGGAGAGAAAGGTAGGCGACTGGGCTCTTGTGAGATTTTCTACAAAAAAGATGACTAAACATTTTGTAGGACAAATTACTAACATAAATGATGATAATTTCTCTGAAATTAAATTTTTAAAGTTAAAACCGGCTGGAAATTATAGCACTGTGTTTAGTTATCATTCAAGAGACGACGTTAGCGAGATCCAAGACGACGACATTGCATCAATCCTTCCAAATCCCTCTTCAGATCGTAGAGGAAATTTGATATTCCAAGTAACGTTTTCAGAATGTAATACAAATTAAATTGTTAATTAGTATACTTATTTATTGTTAATTACTATACTAAGTGTACTTATACAAAAAAATATGTTCAAGTTCGCCAAAGACATGTTACCTTTTGTCAGTTGTATAGTTACCTTTTGTATTATTAAGTTAATATTTTATAAGTTCGTTGATGTTCAAGTTTTAAAGATTATTCCTTGGGTATGCAAGTTTTGTTTTTGTCTTTTTTAAGCTCATTAGCATAATAAAAGTTATCTTTCATGTTCCTTATTTAATTTAAAATAAAAACTTCATAATTTTGTTTAATAATCCATTGTTCCTTGAACGTTCTTCATTTTACATTGACAGGTTTCGTTAGGAAAAATGTAATAACTTCCCAATAAATAGGTGAAAATTAAAATAAAAAAATCGTTTTTAATCAGGAAAAAATACTCTATTGATTCCACTTGTCCCTTATTTTCTCAAACGGTTTAAAAAAAATTCAGATAGGCGATGCTCTTGCCCCACTTTTATTGAGAAAGTGCGGCCCTAGAGCACAATAGTTTAAAATGTTTTTTTCAACTTTATTACCTGCAATGATTTTAAAAGGCTCATGTCTCGGGAAACACACTAAAACAGGTAACATACGAAATAAAAATTAAAAAATTTGTATCAAGTCTTGTAATGTCTAGGCCTTTCGAACTATACAATTTAAGGGCTGCACTTCCCCCAACTCACCTTAGCAGAAGCAGTGATTGGAAAATTCATAAATCATTTATGGTATTTAGGGAATAAACTAGTAGTTTAGTCCGTATTGGGTGAATGAATTAACTTGAATGAAAATAACAGTCCAAAAAATGCTTTTGGTAAGGAAGACGTGTTTGATGACTGTTTAACAAATTTCAGATAACAGCACATGATTTGGAATACTTTCTTAGTAAAGATCTTCCTCTTTATAGAATCAATTACAAGTGAATAAAACTGTTTGATAAGTTACAAATACTAGAATATTTTTTCCTATTTGATCCTGATTCACGGCAAAATGAAGGAAGCTATTTAAATTGAAGAGAGATCGTTAAAATACTGAATATTGTGAATGATACAACTGAAAGAGGAGCACAATATTAATCGAAGAATTTCACAACTAATTTACCAAATATGAGTCACAAAAACAATTTATTTTTACAGACCGTCCAAGACTATGAGAAAAAATACACACTATCGAGATACATTGAGAAAAGCGTATGATTAAGGAAAAATTCTAAAGCATAATTTCATTCTTATTCAACTTAAAATCTTCAGATGATATAAAGTAATTAAAAAGATTAATTTCAGTGCTAACTCACTGTGAAAGTATTTTGCAAACCTAGGAGAAACGATGTACTGGGTCTGAAGTAAAAACTCGAAGATTTGTGGGACAATTATCAAAAGTGTTCAAGTTCAACGGCCTAGGGGCACGTGTTATTATTGACCGATCGAGTTCAAATTTTGCACACGTTACTTTTTATTATAGTGTCACAAAACTAGGGGGCGTCACTTGTTGAATTCCGGAAATTTTTTTTCCCATATAAATAAGGACCACCCTTATACATACATACTGCTGTGTATGTGTATAATGCAAAAAAACAGTCAATCTATTGAGAAGAGTAGTCGTTGTGTGGCCTTTAAGTGAAGAGCTTCGTTTAATTGCTCTCAGGCATGTTTCAAAAGCTGTTCAGTTATCGTGGCCTAAAATCGAGGTATTTTGAGCAACATTGCCGGGTTTTTTCCCTTTAGATTCCAGAAATATTTTTATTTTACAATAAATGTGCACTATAAACCACTTTGTTGGAAATGCAATTATACTTTGTTGCATTAAGAACCCTGAACCCACCACAAGAAGGTAGCTGCATTTTTTGCTCAATCCTGCCCTTCCCATCTACAGGATTAAGAAGGATAAATGGTTAAACGAAAATAATTAAAAAATAACTCACAATTACAGATACAATATAGTTTTAAATAAGTTTCTACGTTTGGATCAAAGCTTGAAGTTGGACTTTGTGACTCAATTTTCACACTGATGATCGCGAGCGTAGTTTTTCATGTAAATACATGTATCATATCATTCCTAGATACCAACTTAGCGACTCATTAACCAGTTTTCTAACCCTGTCAACAGCCGGAATGTAAAAGAGAAACATTCACTGAATTATGGATACAGCTTTAACAGTTTATTTTATTATTATTTTTTTTTTGTAAAATTAAATGTTATCACTTTAGAAATAACTCAATAGGTGTTTTAAAAACTGACTTAAAAAAGCGAATAAAGGTAATTGTGAAAGCTTCTGTTAAGGTGTGCCAACGGAGGGCAGGGGCTGCATATTTTCCAAGCTAAACTACTAATGACATGAAGACGCTTCTAGCTTATAATTTGAAAAAGTATGCTTCTATGGTTCGATAAAATTAAAATTTAAGTAAAAGAAGAAACTCTTCCGCTTTGTACTCTTATTTGAAGATACAAAATCTGCAAGTCAAATGTTTTAATATCTTCTAAACATCAATTCAAAGAAATGCTTCCTTTGCCATTTTTGAAAACTAGTTATTGGCCATTGGTAAAATATAAAGAAATTGGATTGCTGTTGAATGTACAAGACGAAAAATTACCCATCAAAACACTATGATTACAAGAGAATTTATTCCACCAATATTAAGATTTGAAGCTTCTAACTACAACAGTTAATTCACTGGTGAACATACCTACTTTCCTCCACTTCAGTGATTAAGAGAAAAACAAGAATAATTTATCATTTACAGAAACTAAAAATTCGTTTAAGTATGCATTCTTAAAATTCCTATATCACACTCGGGCTGTTGAAAGGATTGTGAAACTGACTAGCGAATCTGCAGAAATGTATTTGAATCAGACGCAAGAGATGGATTTATATAAAAAACGATATGTGCGCAAACATCAATGCCCTAAGTTAGTCATAGGGCCTACTTTAAACCTCGATGCAAACGTAGAAACATGTTTAAATTCATTTAGTTATTGTCAATATAAGTTATTTTACAAATGTATACGTAAGTGTTGCAAAAAACTTTGGAAATTGCAGGGTGAAACACAAAGTACTACCACCTACTTGTGGTGGGTTCTGGATGATTAAATAAAATATAGTTGAATTTCCAACAAAAAAAAACGTATAGTAGACATTTAGGGTGAAAAAAATATAACTAGAATTTAAAAGAAGAAATACTGCAATAAATAAGCTTAAAACGTCAATTTTTGGTTAATATCACGAAACTTTATGGCTTATGCGCAAACAAAAAACTGTTTAGAAATTTAAATATTTTCAAAGATATATGAAAAGAGTTATAAAGGAAATCATTCTAACGGCGTTAAAACAAGTATTTTTAACATTTGGAATTTTTATACAATTTTTTGAAAATTGACCATTTTTTTTACATATCCAAAAAAAAAAAAAAAAAAAATCCTGCGAAAATTGACCATTTTTCGCAACCAATGTGCGTTCTGAAGACTTAGATACTAAATTTGTTTTGCTATTTTGCCCACATTTAGGATGGCAATACACATCTATTTTTGCTATTAGGAGTTGCTTCTCGAACTTATACCTTTATTGGACTACAATTACGAAACACAGTCAAACCCGCTTCCTGGAATATCAGTTAAAAGAATATCCCGCTTACATAATAAACCATTAGTGTACCAAACTGTTGTAATTAACCATTTTGTTCCCGGATATAGGGATATCCCGCTTTAGAATAATTTTTTTGTGGCAATCGGCTAATCCAGTAATAGACCAAGAGCTGACCCCCCAAAACGCGATTTATCTCTTTTATGGCTTGTGGCCGGTTAAAATAATAAAAAATGCAATGAAAAATCTTTGGCTCTAATCCCCCCCCCCACTAATTTTGGGTCAAACGGCTGCATGGGTGGATGAAAGGTCAAAAAAAAAAAAAGAAAAATATTAAAATGATGAGTTAAATGGCTAAAAATTATATAATAACATTAAATTAATAAGAAAAAACACGTAGCAAATTTCTCCCCCAGCTATGTTGGGGCGAACGTGATGCCCCCCAGGGGTAACGTATCGATTATTAAACTAAAAAAAAACGATCACTTTCGTGGGGGGAATTTTACAGGGTATTAGTTTCATTATTTTGATAGCCAAAAAAAATCCCCCCCCCCAGTAACTATGGGTCAATTTGTCAAAAAAAAATTTTTTGTTCCTCTTTATTTGGTTCAAGTCGAGTATTATTCAAACTTACGCATGACTGTTTAAGATTCAAAAAAACCCCAAAGTTTGAACGTTTATTCGTTAAAAAAAACTCGTAGCAACCCCCCCCCCCACCTATGGAGGGGGGTTGCTACGCGGTGCGCGGTTTTACAACGTGGTGCCCCCCTCCCAGGGTGAATTATCGGTTGATTAAATAAAAAATGATCACTTTCGTGGAGGAAATTTTACAAAGTATACATTTAATTGTTTTAATTGCAAAACAAAATCTCCCCTCCCCAGCAATTATGAATCTACTCTCTGCATTGCCCGGCGTTGCACGGTCTACCTCAAAAATGTACGTGTATTCGACGTTCCAAGCATTTTATACAATTATATAAATTTTCCCGTTTTCATTACATTTCTTATTGCTGCTCCACTCCTATTAGTCAAAGTGCAATGTTATATAGCCTATAGCCTTCCTCAATAAATGGACTATTCAACACAAAATGAATTTTTCATTTCGAACCCGTCGTCCCTGTAGACAAGAGCTGAGCCCCCCAAAACACGGTATATCTGTTTTATGGCGGGTGGCCGGCTAAAATAATAAAAAAAATGTAATTAAAAATTTTGGCTCTAATTCCCCCCCCCCTCCCGCCCACTATTTTTGGGTCACACGCTGCGTGGGTGGATGAAAGGTCAAAATAAAAGAAAAATATTAACATGATAAGTGAAATGGCTAAAAATTATATAATAACATTAAATTAATAAAAAAACCACGTAGCAAATCCCCCCCTCCAGCTATGTTGGGGCGAATGTGGGACCCCCCTCCCCAGAAGTGAATATCGATTGTTAAAATAAAAAAAAAGATCACTTTCGTGGGGTAGGGGATGGGGAACTTTACAGGGTATTTGTTTAATTATTTTGATTGCCAAAAAATCTCCCCCCGCCCAGTAACTATGGGTCAATTTGTCAAAAAAAATTTTTTTGTTTCTCTTTATTTGGTCCGAGTCGAGTACTATTCGAACTTTCCCATGACCTCTTAAATTGTAAAAAAAAAAAAAAAAATGCAATTATTTATTCGGTAAAAAAAGCAGGTAGAAAATCCCCCCCCCCAGCTATGTTGGGGCGAACTTGTTGCCCCCCCAGGAGTGAATTATCGATTGATTAAATAAAAAAAAAAGATTACTTTCGTAGAGAGGGGGGATTTTCTCAGAGTTTACATTTGATTGTAGCAAGAAAAAAATCCCGCTCCCCCCAAAAAAAAAATTTTTTTTAATTTAAATTAGAAATTTTGAAATATTTTTCAAAATGAAAGGAAGCAATTCAGCGTCCGTACATCTGCTTCTACCCTTGTGTGCTCAGCATAAAAAGAAAGAAGGGGAAAGTATACGCCTGTGATGATTTCTTCTTGCTGTTTCGAGGGTAGTTTCGTCAGTGATCAACTGTAGCCAATACAGTGAAGTCGTTATAGCTGCTGGTTTTTCTTTTCGAAGCACGCTGTACCGCATCCTTAAACTGAAAACGTAAAAAAATCCTTTTTTCAAAAATAAATTTTGATGTTTTTATGTTATGAGTGTTTTAAAGGGTAATTTTAAGTGTAGCCAGCCATTAGATAAAAGATTGAATGTCTTGACAGAAACTTTATTTGAAGGAATAAAAGTTTCAAAGATTCAAAAACACTGAAAACTGAGATTACGTGATTTAGATTTTTCCGAGTTCTTAACAGAAGCAGATTATCGAGATTGTAGGAACATTTTTATCAAACTAGATAGACACTATCACAACCAATATGCTGAAGGTAAATAAATCTATATGAATTACCAAATTATTATTTTAAAAATTCATTTAACTCATCGGATTAACGCATTAAAATTTACAAGTAAAAAAAAATCGTTGTTGCAATTTTAACATAAAATCACTTTTGTTTGTGAAATAAACTCATAAATACTGGGGTAGGGGGAGATTTTTTTTTGCAATTAAAACAATTAAATGTATACTCTGAAATTCCCTCACGACAGTTATTTGTTTTTTATTTAAACAATAGATAGTTCACCCCTGGGGGACACCACATTGTAAAACTGTGCACCGCGTAGCAACCCCCCCCCCCACACACAAATAAATGGGGGGAATTTGCTACGAGTTTTTTTAACGAATAAACATCCAAGCTTTGTTTTTTGCAATTTAAGCGGTCAGGCAAAACTTCAAATAGTACTCGACTCGGACCAAATAAAGAGGAACAAAAATAAAAAATTTTTTTGACAAATTCATCCATAGTTACTGGAGGGGGAGAGATTTTTTTTTCAATTAAAACAATTAAATGTATGCTCTGTAAAATTCCCTCCACGAAATTGATCATTTTTTTAAAATTTAATCAATCGATAATTCATCCCTGGGGGGAGCACCACGTTGTAAAACCGCGCACCGCGTAGCAACCCCCTCCATAAGTGTGTCTGTGGGGGGGGGGAATTGCTACGAGTTTTTTTTAACGAATAAACGTTCAAACTTTGGGGTTTTTTTGCAACTTAAACAGTCATGCGTAAGTTCGAATAATACTCGACTTGAACCAAATAAAGAGGAACAAAAAAAATTTTTTTTTGACAAATTGACCCAGAGTTACTGGGGGGGGGGGAATTTTTTTTGGCAATCAAAATAATGAAACTAATACCCTGTAAAATTCCCCCCCCACGAAAGTGATCGGTTTTTTTTAAGTTTAATAATCGATACTTTACCCCTGGGGGGCATCACGTTCGCCCCGACATAGCTGGGGGAGAAATTTGCTACGTGTTTTTTCTTATTAATTTAATGTTATTATATAATTTTTAGCCATTTAACTCATCACTTTAATATTTTTCTTTTTTTTTTTGACCTTTCATCCACCCACGCAGCCGTTTGACCCAAAATTAGTGGGGGGGATTAGAGCCAAAGTTTTTTCATTGCATTTTTTATTATTTTAACCGGTCACAATCCATAAAAGAGATAAATCGCGTTTTGGGGGGTCAGCTCTTGGTCTATAAGGGAGCTGACCAGAAATACTCACAGTTTTGAGGATATAAAATTCTTCCGAGACATCTACATAAAGAAATGTTTTTTTTTTTTTTTGAAACAATTCACTTGGGTGTGTTAAAATACAGGGTGTTTCAAAAAGAATTACCCGATTTGAAATGCGTATATTGTGAAAACTATTGAAAATAGGCCCTAATTTTATATTACATGGATAATAATAAAGCTTTTTTACATAAAAAATTTAAGGTGCTAAATATGTCCATATTCGGATGCGCGGCACACGGTAGTCGTATTCGTCCTAAACTTTTGCAAGCATGTCTGCATAACTGCTTCCACTGCTTGCACAAACAACCGGTGTCTTTGAATCGTGTATACCATCTTTTAATGCTCTTTCAGGCAGGAGGTTTTTGGTCCCGACACTTCACCCTCACAAATTCGTCCCATACTTTTGCAAGCATGTGTGCATCGACTGCTTCCATTGCTAAGAAAAACAACCCGTGTCTTTGAATCGTTTATGGGTCATTCTTCAAAAAGTGTAACTTTTCTGGCACACGCCTTTTACAGTAAAAACGTTAAGGAACAATTCATTTAACAATGATTTTTAATTTCATCAAAAATATATCTATTTAAACCTGCCAACAATAATTTAATAATAATTTTAATTTTAGTATATTTTTGGTCCAAATATGAATTCTCACCTCCGTGGCATGTCACACACCTTGTGTGACTGTTTATGTTGCTTAATATCTTGTTTAATTAAAAATATATACTTACTTATTTATTATTCCCTTCACAAGTGTCTCAAATTCTAATTGTTTAAGTATATTCAATTTTTCAATATTGTGTTTCAGTTCGTTTCAGAAGATTATAAGTTATGTCACACAATAAAATCTCATCTCCATTTTCTAAACACAAAATGCCATTCCTCATTAACACGTGGCAGTAATGACATAAAAATTTATTTTCCAACATACAGAAGTACCCTTCTTTATTTCCAGCCATAGTTGAAGTTGTGAGATTTTTGTCGAAAAACAAGAAGATAGAGTTTGCTTTAAAAACTTAGTGTGGTTATTCTGACTTCTCACCTCCGTGAACTTGAATTTCAGGGATGTAAATTAATGTTTAAAAAAAAATGAGGATAAAAGTGACATTTTTGAATACGCATTGTAAGTAATAAAGAATAAAATTAGATATCTGTTGTTGTTTTTCACAAATAGCAATATATATATTCTGGTACTATTTGGTGGTTTAACAGAAGTTCTGGAAGTCTTGGATTTTTTTCAAGAACGTGAAATGTCGGAACTCTCAAATATTTTTAAAGAGGCCAAATTGTTGGAGCACGTCTAGCTGAAGCAAGTGTAACTGAAACATTTCACTTTTTTGGCGCATCTAAAAGTACAGTATCTAAAGCCATGATAGTATACACACAGCGCGGTAAGACAACGACGGCAAAGCAAAATAGTGGGCGGAAAGAGAAGCTCAGTGAAATAAACCGACGAGTATTGAAGTGGATTGTAATGTCTAAAAAGCGAACACAACAGCAGCAAAAGTGACCACAGAAGTCAATCACCATATAGAGTCACCAGTGTGAGCGATTAAAGTTAGAAGGACACTCTTATAAACAGAACATTTACTGCAGACTAGCGACTCCCTTTCTTTTTCAAGTGTTTCCATTATTTTGATAACTACCTGTACAACAATAATAGGCATTCTACCAAAATTATAAATTGCCAGTATATCCTCAAATTTACTAAAAACTATTTTTAAACATACATTTGAAACTACTAATTAGGCCGTACTTTAATTAAAAGAGCTTAATATTATCTTTTCACTAATCATTAAAATAGCTGATTTTTTGCACAATTAACAAAAATACTACTTTGATATTAAATTGGCCTCGATTTTTAAATATTAAATTTTTTTTTCTTTTTTTTAATTTCCGTGAACAAGACATTTTTTAGTTCTTTTATTTATGAGTAAAATAATTGGAACTTAGCTGGGCCAATGTTTAATGTTACTTCTAGTAGGTAACTATTTCGTGTAAGATTAAAAAAAAGAAAACAAAAGGTTTCGAAATTGAAAAGTATTTGAGTTCAAAAGTTACAGTCGAGATAAACATAAGGCTTCCAATAGCTTGCCTGTATTGATCATTCGAAGTTAGAAGATTTTCTTCTTTTTGCAAACTGTAATAATTCGTTTCCATTGGTGTGCTGGTTGGTTTAGCATCATCCAATCCAAACTGTTTCACAAGTTGATCGATTTTATTTTTCTGTGAGAGCATAAAACTTCCGTCTTTTTTTCTGTTAACTTCCATGCCTAGAAAATATTTGGTTTCTCCCAGTGATGTTATTTTATAACTTTTCTGCAAATCACCTATTATATTCTTGATTAACTTTTCTTCTTTAGCTGTTATCAAGATACCGTCAACATAAACGATTAGATTTATTCTATCTTCATTAGTTCCTTTTGTAAATAAACAGGGGTCAGCTTTGCTTTGTGAGAATCCGAGATTCGTTAATGTCTTTTCCATTTCAATATTCCAACATCTTGCAGCTTGCTTTAAACCATAAATTGATTTTCTTAGCTTGCAAACTTTGTTTTTATGATTTGAATCTTCAAACCCTTCTGGTTGTAGCATATAAATTTCTTCGTCTAGTTTACCATTCAGGAAAGCTGTTTTAACATCTACTTGATACACTTTCGCCTTGTTAATTGCTGCCCAACTAAGAAAAGTGCGAATTGTTGTATGTCTGACGACTGGCGAATATGTTTGATCAAAATCAATTTTGTACTTTTGTGTAAAACCTTTTACAACAATTCTTGCTCTGCATTTCACTTCTTGACCGTTTTCGTCATATTTAGTTCTGAAAATCCATTTGTTTCCAACTGCACGTTTTCCTTCAGGTAGTTCGGTCAGTTCATAGGTATCATTTTCTTTTAAGGACTGTATTTCTTCTTTCATAGCTGCGAACCATTTTTCTTGCTCCAATTTTGGTAATCTCAGTACTTCAACAAAAGATTGTGGATCTCTATTTTCATGTGACATTGGAAGATTTGTTTCAGCCTTGTATATCAACCTTTCTGGTGGAATACCTTTTGTTTTTCTGCTTGATCTCCTTTGAAGATTTTCTTCTTCCTCTACTTCTTCTACTCCTTCATTTGTTTGCTCATGTTCTTTTTCTAACACTTCTTCACTGCAGTCTTTATGTTGCTGAGGCAGATTAAAGTGAACTAAATCCGATTGATTGATGTAATAATCTTCTGCTTCTTCCTTCGACTCATGTATCTCTTCAGAAAATTCTACTGTTCTGCTTACTGCTATTTTTCTTCCACCTGTATAGATTCTATATCCTCTACTTCTCATACCATATCCTACAAAGGTTCTTTCTATTGCTTTTTCATCAAGTTTCCTCCGTTTCTGTTTGTGAACGTACATGTATGCTTTGCATCCAAAAACTTTCAAATGACCCAAATTTGGCTTTTGTCCGTTCCAAAGTTCGTAAGGGGTCTTCGGAGCTGCTTTTGTAGGCAATCGATTTTGAAGATAATTTGCTGTTGAAACTGCTTCAGCCCAAAAACTTTTTGGTAACTTTGAGTTTATAAGCATAGCAATAGTCATTTCAAGTAGAGATCTGTTTTTGCGTTCAGCCGTTCCATTAGAAGACGGTGAGTAAGGAACTGTGGTTTGATGAGAAATTCCTAGCTCTTTGAAGTAATTTTCCATTTCTTTGTTACAGTATTCTCTTCCATTGTCGGATCTTATTGCTTTAATCTTCATTCTAAATTTATTAGTTGTTGATGATACATATTCTTTGAATTTATCGAAAACTTCATCTTTTGAAGAAAGAAAATACACATAAGTATACCGCGAATAATCATCAATAAAAGTTAAAAATATCTTTTTCCGCCTAAACTTTCAACTTGAAATGGGCCTGCTAAATCACTGTGGATTAAATTTAAAATCTGTTCTGATCTATAATTAGCATTCTTAGGATATGGTTTCTCCGTTAACTTAGCTTTAATGCATGTTGAACAATCTAAGTGCAGGACATGAATTATTTGCGAATCGCTAATATTTAGGCAAATTAAAGCCCTAGCGTTTCTATCACCTTTATTTCATTTTTCATCTACTTTTTCCGGTTTTGCTTCGAACACGACATCATATAAGCCTTCTTTAATTAAAAGTTGTTATATTTTAAACTTCCAAATTGAATAATTGCCATCATTAAGTTTGTCAATATACACAGCATCTTTTTGAGCCATTGTGATAAATTGAAAGATATATGTGAACACAATTTAAAATACACATTAACAATACTTATAGAGAAAAAAAATTCTTCTTTAAAGAACTAGTTTCTTTTTTCAGTTTTTACACTTGCGCCTTTTTTTTTCTTTTAAGTCAGCCATTTGAAAAGTTATACTTATTTTTCAAAAGGTTAAGTTTCATTTTGAAACATTTACGACTTTAAATTTACTTAATTGAAGTTAAAAACTAAACATCAAAACCTCCAATCACTTCAGTCTCATAATCAAATGTTATTTTTAATAACCAGGCGTAAGTTCGATCCATATATTTAATGAAAGCAATGATTATATACAGTGTAATGAATATATTTGCATATGAAAAAACATTTTGAACTAAAATATATAATACATAATCGCCTACCTTTGGTAGTGCGTAGAACGAAACATGTTGTATAGATAATGGCTGACTGGAGAGTACTGCGCAGTTCGATTCGCTAGTGTTACAATTAATACGATATAAGTGCGTTTATTAAAGACGCTTAAGGCGACATCTGGTGATCTGAAAAATAGTGAAAGGCATTAAAGTTCTGCATTAAGTTTCTGTAAGCAAAATGTTCTATCAGGTTCTCTGTATAGTTATGATTTTTTGAAATCTTTTTAAAACACCCTGTACAATAATTAGCTCTTTTTAGTTTAAAATGATAAATGAAACGAAAAACATAATTTGATAAATGTTGTTGTTTTACAGTTCTAGGAGACTGATCGATGGTAATTTTTATTTTTGTTTCTTTGGCTGTTTTTTTTTTTTCATATTTTTAAAACATAGATTTTAAATGCCCTACTCTCATTTATAACGCAAAATTATACCCATGAAAGGTTTATTAGAAACTAGCAGTACCCGCACGGCGATGCCCGTGCTAAGAAGTTAAAGAAGTCCGTTGAAAAAAAAAAAAAAAAAAACACTCTCCCAGCCCCCCTTCTGATAAGAAATAATCATTTTGCTTCAACTAAAATGAGTACACACCTTTTCAAAAGACCTATTCAAGTCTCTTTGGAATTTAAAACTATTCGCGAAAACACATAAAAATATTAACAGTAGCTTTAAAACTCAAAAATGATCCTTCAACTACATAGTTAATTGCTTAACACGCTAAGCAACCACACTACCGTAACCCTGCCCGTTAGCGGGTGAAGCGGTTTTTTCCCCTGCAGTTTAAAGTGTTTCGTTAAATAAACAATGCTATCATAAAAACATTACAAAGAACAATCACAATTGAATAATACGACAAATAAAATTATTTACTGAGATAACTATCTTCTACTAAGAACGAAAACAAACGTTGAAGAAATAAGGAAAACAAAACCCAATCGAAAAATCCTACACATTCAAATTATGTGCCTGAACATCGAAAAAAAAACGCATTCAAAAGTATGTTCGCTGATGACAACACCGTAGTATGGGCCTGGTTCCTCGCAGTTATCGACACTGTCCACCAGCGCCCTCGCGAAGAGTTAACTTGCCACGCAATCTATTAAAAATTCATAGAACTAAACAATTAATTAAACATTGAATTTTTAAATACAAATATTTCGGTCAATCTGATTTTTAAAAAATAGCCCATATCCTTTCTCAATAAATGGACTATTCAACACAAAAATAATTTTTCAATTCGAACCAGTAGCTACTGAGATTAACTCGTTCAAACAAACACACACACTCTCTTTAGCTTCAAAGTAAAATAAAACAATACGTTTATAATTTTTTTTTTACAAATCATTTTTAGCATCGTGAGGATTTTCTTTGAAAAATACCCGCCTGATTTGCCTCATGGCTGACGAACTTACGCCCACTGGATCGCGAAGCCCGCTCGTTCAGGTCGAACCACCATAGCTACGCATATTCTGCGTTTCAAGCATTTTATATTATAATATAATTTTTAACGTTTTCATAAAATTTTTTATTGCTGCTCCACTCCTATTAGTCATAGCGTGATGTTATACAGCCTATAGCCTTCCTCAATGAATGGACTATTCAACACAAAAAGAATTTCGCAATTCGAACCAGTAGTTCCTGAGATTAGCGAGTTCACAACAAACAAACTCTGCAGCTTTATATTATTAGTATAGAGTCATTAATATTATCCGAAACGAGTAAACTTCCTTAGAATCTTACGGATGATTGCATTCCCTTGCATAGCTTAAGTATTAAATACTTACCAGTCTGATATTTGTTAGTAACGAAAACATTATAAATAATTTTGAAGCAAATAAGCATAGCATATCTGGCGACAGAACTTGTTTACACGTGTATGTATGCAAAACTCTCCACCCGGAATATTTATTCAGAGACTAGCGAACCAGTAACAACGCTAAATTGAAAATAAAGAGTTTTAAATCAACTGTTTTCTTTGAATTATTGAGATACCAGGAACTTCTCAGGTTGAATCAATAGAGTTTACGAAATCAAGTTTAATGCCTCTTTATGGTTACCAGAGTAAACAAAGATCCTATATTCGGAAATTACTTTCTAAGAAAACTCTAAACGTATTCTGTCGTAGATCACGGAAAAGGTTTTGCATCTTTTGAAAATACCAATTTCAACATCATGATTGATTCAGAATATTCGTGCAGTCAACAACACTTATAAATGGCAATTTTAAGTGAATTTTAAAAACATACAAAATAAATTATTTCTCATACTATGGTAAAAATGTCAATACCCAGGCATAAAATAATCAAAAACGTACTATTTACAGAATAATTTCTATCAAATCTCTTTGAACTTTCTTGTTAGTGTTTAGGTGATGAACAAAATAAAGGTAAAACCTTTTTTTTTTCTTTTTTTGAACAAAATAATTAATGGATTTTGGAAAAAAAATACATTAATGAAGCTTTAGAACTATGAAAGCAGTTGGTGCCAATATTATCTTGAAACAAATATGCTATCTTACTGTCGAACTGAACTGCAAATTGCGATTTGAAACTCTAACATGTCTAAATCTGTTAATAAAATGAACATAAGTAAATTAAACTGTTTTACTGTTAATAACATATCTCGTTGCGTTCTGCAACTGATAACAAATCTACTGCCAGAGCTAGAATAGAGGATGGATGCTTTTGTGAAGAAACAATAACAGGGTAAAATGCTATTTAAGCAAAATTGAGAAAGAACTGCATAGCATATTTTTGTCAATTGGGATTTAGCAAGGTTACTTGTTTTTTTCCTTTGCTTCAGATCTGTGAGTTTATGATGATACGTTTGAATTGCTAGCATGCAAAATACATTTCAACACTTTGTGTGCCATAATAATTTCATACTTAGTCTTTCAAGAATTATGTGAGGAATAATAGTCATGTTTATCCTCCCCTCCCCCAGAATTAAATATCATTTTTATTTTTATACTGAAACTGCTGAGCTTTTGTACTGCAACTGAGTCTTTCAGAAAAATGTTATTTCAATGATACATTCAGACCTCTTGTACACAGAAAGAAAATGTGATAAGTTGATTCAAATGGGATTTTCGTTTCTTTCAATGCCTTTAGAAAATCAAAAACACCTTTGAACCACCTAATCTTGAATTGAACGCAAAAAAGGAGGTATCTTGATACGCATTTAAGCAAACAGTGTGCATATCCAGGCATCAAACAGAAGAGTTTAGGAACAATCCTAAGAAGTACGATGTGATTGATGGCTGAAAGTCTAGGTTTCGAAAAGTAGACGAGAATAAAATATGAAGGCACATCTGGTTGCGAACTTCGACTATCTGCACAATTTCGATCTCAGCGATCAGTTTTGATTCTTATCAACCCAAGGAGCAAAAACTCTCTCTCTCTCTCTCAAAAAAAAAAGCTGAAATTTCGTTGTATCCTTCAAAATATCACCACGGAAGAAAATTTTCTACGTGTATTCATTTTCAAAATGTTGAACTCTTATTTGAACTTAGGCATCAATGAAACAATATAATTCACATACATAGAAAATTATAACAGTAATTAAATATTTACAGCATATAATTTAATTAAGAGTATTTAATTAAAAGAGCAACCTAATTTAATTAAGAGTATTAATTTTCCTTATGTTAATGTTAAACATAGGGTTAATTAATAGTTATGGTCATAATTTTTTAAAAATTTGGATTGCTGTTTAGCTGTGATGTTGCAGCTGTAGTGCACAGCTATAAAAGCTGTGAAATTTTCATTTATTTTTACTATGATATAGCTATTATGTATATAAGATTTAGCTTATGTGTTAGCATCAATTCTAAATAAAAGTTACGAGTAAAGTAGCCAAAGAAGTAATTAGAGTTATATGTGCCCCCCATAAATAAAATACTTACTTTTAATAGACTTGTTTGGGACACGTTATCTTGAACAGATCTTAGCTATCTTAATTAAGGGCAAAAATATGCGTATATGATATAAATAAAGCTAGAAAATGAGAAATAAAATAGTGTTTTTGAATGTTGTAATGTTTTGAAAGATGCTATTTTCAGAATCCACTGATGGGGGTTATCAGTGAAATAGTGATTACAAATCCCCCTTGATATTGGCAATACAAAACAAACCTGCCCATCACTAGTTAGGTGTCCGTAACTAGTCGTATGATTTGATTAAAAGGATTTTTAATCTGTTTTTAGCAAACGGCCTTAGTTATATTATCAGCTACTGCTATGCTCTTTTTTTTTTTTGACTTTTTTTTTCTTTGAACTAGTGGCTCTCGTCCAGTCTTGTTAGATCAAATGGATTATTGCCACCACCACCACTACTATTTTTCCCCTTTTTAGGAGAAGAGGTTGCAAATCTTGCAGTGGAGGGGAGACTGCTTAGAACTTGCCTTTCCTTACGTTTTCGTTACCAGCAATAAAACTTTATTGCTTAAAACCATTGAAACTTGTTGAATTTATTTCAAAAACGTCTACAAATAAAAACTTCATTCATGGCACACATTGATTAAGATACGTAAGATGAAGGTTTTAGGCATGTAGAAGGTATATGACATGCATAAAATGTTTTGCAACTCAACCATCTAGAATATTATTGGTTGTTTAGATTGAGGAAAAAGTAGTTCTTCTGATTTCGTTAATACTACCAATATTAACAAGTAATTATTATGAAATTGAAAGTCACTTCAGTGATACATAATAGGAGCCAGTGCGATTTCAATACATACTGCAAGTAAACGCCCCTAGATGTGGATTAGTATATCGTGTGGTGAATGCTTCAAGTAGGTAAATACATCTCAGTTTTTTTTCATACTGCTTCGAGGATAATTCAATAAATGAATGATTTTCATGAGATTCGGTGGAAGTAAAATCCTTTTTTCAAGAGTTATTAAAGTAACATTTATAACTTTTAATTTAATTGGATGTATTAAACTCGTTCTGTCGAAAAAAAATTTCTGAAAAAAAAAAAAAACATTCAATTTGTTTTCAAATGTCTAGTTCTCCAGCTATATAGTGTTACATTGATTAAGAATACTAATCAAAATGGAAACCAAAAAGAAATTATTTAGCAGAAAAAGAACAAAGTGTCGAGGCCAACGCAAAGCTCAATGCATCGGAGTAAATATCTATGTGCTCACTTAGCTAATCCGGCAACTGTCGTGTTCCGGACAAAAACCAATCGATTCTGTTTTTATTGGCGTGACGCTTGCGTTCACTCTGAATTTATGTACGACACTCAAAGCCAAAAGAAGCGTAACGATTTAGTGACGCATCAAGACATACAGAAAATTTCAGGCCCTACAAATTTCGAAGGATATATTTACGGGGTGTAAACATAAAAAAAAAAGCTTTTTGTCTTTGTTGGCTATGAATCCGTCGCAAGGATGTAATTCTTCTACGTCTGAACATTAATTTTCTTGGATAAGACTTGTGCGTCCAAATCTTCTAAGAACTTTTATTATTTTTCTTGGTTGGGCGGTTCTTTGCTACCTTAAAGCCTGTTTTCGTTCAAGCTCGGCTAGATTTTATAAGACAGGACTTTTTAATGTTTAGCGAGTTTAGATTCGAGCAGTGAAAACATGAAACGAAGATGGAAAACGAAGGAAAGAAATGTTTACGCTGTTCACGACGACTGCAACGGAATTGCTTTTCATCAAAATTTTATGCAGTGGTGATTTTCTTAGCACTTTAATAAAAAGAAAGCTGAAAAGTTTAGTCGAAAACTTTCCTTACAAGACCGAAGCAAAACTGTTTGAGAAAATTATTCAAGTATCTAATCGAAGATAGTTAATATTAATTTACTGCACTTATTAAAGGTTAATAATACCAAGAGAAAAAATAAAAATACAATAAATATATTTTTTTTTGTGTAACCTAAGTCGAATGAGATTTATCACTATTTAAGAATGTGAGCAAATATTAAAAGAATCATTATCATTGGTTCGACAACCCATTATGGGCCTTTGCCTTTTCCATAAACTTCTTCCAGTTGGATCTATATTTTTTTTGTTCAACTTTAATTTGGGGATTTAATAGTTTAAAAGTCTCCTTCCAAGCAATCCAGCCATCTAATTTTTTGTCTCCCTCTCCGATTTTTTTCTGTTTGTCTTGTCCCCCCTTCCCATTTAGGACCTTAAGTGGATTGTACTCAAGACTAATCATGTCCTAACCATCCCATTCTTCGCAATTTAATGTATTTTACCACTCCCATATCTCGGTAGTATCTGTAGAGTTCAAAGTTATACATTTTTTCACCATACTTTATTTATTTACACTCTCCAAACATACTACGTAGAATTTTTCTTTTGAAAGAGTAACAAAAGAGACCCGTGCTTTTGCTTCATTGCCCATGCCTCCGACCCATAATCAGAATTGGCCTGATGATGAAAATACCCAAGTAGAATTAAAAGAATAGGTGATAAAATTTTGACAATAATTGATCCACATAAAAAAATGGAAAAAGAAAGTTCTCTCAAGGTAATCCAGTCTTCCCCATTGAAAAGAAAAACTGATATTGTTATTTGCATATGAGAAAATTTTTTTTTTTCTTTGGTATTGAGTTTTTTTTTTTTTTTTTTTTTTTTTTTTTTTAATTTTCAAGATGGAATATGTGTCATGAAGTTTTCAGCTGCCAATTTCGCATAGTATGTATACTTTTGAATAAAAATGCAAGTCAGTCTGGACATTATGATAACTCTTCAAAAGATCAGGTAGGATTTTGTTTCAATCTACTGAAAGTATTTGCAAGTTGTGTTATAAAATAAATTGTTTTCAGATTCAAAAAAGGAACAATTAATTTTGGCTTGATTTAATAATGAAAGCAAATTATCACAGTCACTTCTCTTTTTGACGCCACTATACAAAGCTATCATCTTTCCTCCAGAAAAGAAAGATTTCACTTTGATTTACTCAATTTTTAAGAATAAGCATCAAAATTATATTTATAAAAAATTAAGCTTTCATACATCACAAAGCGTAAAAAAGGAAGTAAAAGTTATAAGTATAAAAACATTTTTCTTTAGCTATTGTAGAAATAAAAAGTCATGTTTCCGTTCATAAGACGGATAAAGTTTTTTCAAAGTAAAATTATTTATTGTGCATATTATACATTTACCAAGAATAAGAATAAAATAGAAACACTCACAGTTTTGGTACTGCTGGAGGAGCGGGATTTTGCTTTTGAATACATATGAGACAGTGAGAAGCAAAGGGATGTAAGTAGAAAAATTTAAAATTTGGAGATAATCAGTTCAAATGGTTGGTGAACCTCTCCTCTGCCTTGCGGCAAGAGATAGAACTAGTAGCCCTGGTAGGTGCTGCTATATATCATGATTTTGAAAAAAAAAATTCAATGACAGCCTTTTCTAGAACCGCAACTTTGAAAACGATTTACTCAACTCTTGAAAATATCCGCTTACATTCTTTGCTTCTCACTGCCTCATCAATAAAATTGAATCACAATTTATTTTCAAAGCCTGCAATGAATCAGATAAAATTAAATGTTTAATCGCAACACATTTTAAACTCATTTAGTTGATACTTATTTCTTATTTCCATTCTTCTAACGAACTGTAATTGGAAGAAAACTTCAAATGCTTTCAGCCAATAACTCTAATTGAGATTTGTTTTCCTGTAGTCAACCAATTTTACATAGTTACTCTCAATCTTTTGTGATAAAAAAAGAGCTTAATTTTAATTAAAAATCTTTTAGGGAGATACACAACACAGTATTTCTTCGGAAAATTCAATTAAGTATAAAACTTTTGCGGTATTTACTATTTTCTTTTTGATTGGCTACAAAACTTTCATCCATTGCTTTTCTCAAGAGACCTGGCAGCTGGATTTCGATTTAATTGAAACTATTTTATATCTACGTTTAATAAAAACCGTAACAGGAAGAAATCGTGAAATTCAATTAATGTGAAGAAAGAGACAAACCACATGAAATCCGTGAAAGTTTTTTGTCTTAAGAGGAGACAAAATTAAATCGGGAGGAAGAGTACGGAAGGAAGATGAAGAATATCATAAGTTGAATTAAATTATATTAGCTACATACGACTTTGTCATATTGCACTTGTCAAATGCGCTGAACGTTGTTTCATACATATGAAACTTTATTTTCATTAGGATAAGAAATACTGGTATGTTGTATTACTGAGCCTCATACTGGTATCAGGTTCAAATTCACGCAGGATTTAGTTCCTGACGTTTTGAAAACTCAGCAAGCATTTTCTGAACTACCGAAAACTTTTTTTTCACTGTTTACCCATGTATTTTTGAAAAAATGACTTGAAATGTTAAATGAATCACTTAACCAACGTTTTGAACCACAAAAATTGCGAATTACTGCAGACAGTGTTTCGGTGTTACAAGGAAACACATTTTTCAATGCAAAGAAGTGTGAGCTACTGGATGAAAAGTCATAGATGAAAAAGTTAATTGATTCATTTAGTTTTCAGTACATGGTATTTATTCGTTATCGTTAAATGTGGTTTTTTATCACATTTTATTGATCAGTACGGAAGGGTTTCAAATGGTTTTTATTGAGCATTACAAAACAAATCAGTCTTATTGAAGATTTTTCTCAAAAAATTGAAATCTCAGTTTCATTTAAATAGTCGCATATACTTTTTACTACTATAAGCATGAATTTATGATTTTTTAAAAGTCCCATATTACAGTAAAGTCATTTTTGTCTGCAAGACCTTTTCTTTCTTTCTTTGTGTGATTTTATCAAAATCCTTGCACACGGCAGAAACTTGGGATATTATATATTTGTTATCGATAGTAAAAATAAGCATTGATCTTGTTTGCTGAAACAACCTCATGAAGCACAATTTAAAAAATCTCGGGGGAGGGGGGGGGGAGTATGAACGTGATTCGCGCTGATATTTCTGGTAGCAAAATAGTTTTTAGTAGTCTGTCTGCGATGGAGACAAAAACACAAAAATAGTCTAAAAGGTAGACTAGCATTAGATTAGTTGTAATGCTTACTATGAGTCAGCATTTTATTTTCAAGCATTCATTTTTACTAATTCAAATATATTGTATACAGGCCCGTGTCCTGGATTTCACAAAGGAAGGGGTTTCAAAGATCTTTTAAAAATCATTTCTCGCAGTGGCATGAAAACACCTCTTGATTTTAAAGCGCATTACTATTCTTAGGAAGAGATAACAAGTATAGTATTATATACATGTAGGGATGTTTGTGACCCCTCCCCTATTTCCCCAAATTCCGGCTGCGCTAGTGGATAGAATGTTGTTTTACAGCTTCTTCAGAAACAAGCCTTTTTATCTGTTAACTACACTGCATATTGCAAATGGTATTAAAAATTTCGCACAAATATTTTTTTTTACATGCTGTATACCAAAAAATATTCCCATTGGATGTTTTGTATTGTCAGTCTATTCAGTGGTTCTTTTGCAACTGGTTTTCTAAAATATAATTTCAGTTGGTGAAGAGTGGGCACTCGTAAATTGCTGAAAAAAAATCAAAGAAAATGACTTAAAAAAAGAGCACTGACATAAACATTAACACTATAACTAAGTTAAATATCATTTTCTTCATATTGCTTTTATCATTATTCTCCCCCAATGGGAGGGGTTTAACCCCTAAAACCCTCCCCTTGGACACGGGCCTGATTATATATATATATATATATATATATATATATATATATATATATATATATATTTCTATTTCATTTTAAAGTATTTTTTCTACTTTAAATTTAAAAAAAATCGTGCAAAAAGTGAAGAAAAAAATCTTTCCAATACAGAAATAGTCCGCAGACCAGCTCAAAAATCTGCGACCGGGCGTCACACTGTTTCTGCTACCGGGATTGTGGTTAGTGAAATTCATAACCAAATCGCGACAACACATTCTACATCATTGTTAAACACAAAGTTATTTAAATTATTTTCACCTGACAGAAGAGCTTAAAACTATTTTAGTGAGAGAAACTAGAATTACTATTTTTATTTTAGTCGTCATTAATCAGACATTCATAAAATCACAGCTGCTGGTTCTAGTGCAATCTAAGGATATTTTTTTCAAATGTTCACAAGCATTACGTCAGTAAATAAGTATTTTTTGAGGGAGAGAGAAAGAGAGAGAGTGGTGGGTAATAAAAAAATATGTTACATAAACCTGTCATTAAATCAGCCACGCTACAGAATCCATAAATTAAAATTTAAGACAGATAAAAATTTAAAGTAAATGCAAATTTTTATGTAAAATTAGTTCTGTTACCATTGGTTCATTGTAATAAGTTGACTGGTGAGAAGTAAAACAATACTGTATTTAAATAATTTGAGAAATAATTAAACGAAAAAGCAATAACGGAATTAATTTTTAGTTTCAGCATGACTTATTACAGCCCTATTCCTAAAGTAAAGCAGTGCCACAAAGGAATTTTCCAAATGCAGCAGAAGCGATCAGGAAGAGAAGGGGGAGCTCGGGGGTGGTGTCATCTCCAACTTCGCATTAGTTTCTGATACCACAACGGCCACAAGAGCGGTGAAAGAAAAAGTTAAGGAAATGTATGGCATTTAGTGTTCGTGGCACGTAGACGGATATCAGCGATCTCGCCTTTTACCCTGCAACACGTATTTCATGGATCAAATTCATTCGCCGTTTGAAACCTTTCCACTTTGCGGCGAAAATAGGAAAAACTGCAAAGAGAATGGAAGTTGGAACCAAAAAAAAAAAAACTGATTTCATTGAGGTGTGACGAAAAAAAATCCATTGATTTATAGTTAAGTTTTGAAAGTCCAACCTCAAGGTATAAGGTAAAGTGCCCTGAAACTGACACCCGAAAAAGGTTCCTAAAGCTGTCATCGTTAAATGAAACAACTATTCAAGTTATTTGCAATGCTTTAATATAGATTTAATAACTTTTTTTCTAAAGAAGAAAATACATTATGACTGTCGGCAGTTCATGACGAGAGAAAGGACGAAAAATTGTCGACACATTCATGACGACTGTCATTTACATCATGACATTCGTTAATGTGCAACTGTCATACATACATTTTCTAATTTAATTTTACAGAAGCATAAAAATAAGAAATTACAATGTATATTTACACAAAAATTCCAGATTACTGCATACCCGTGTTTCGGGATTATAAGAAACCCTTTTTTCAACGCAAAATAACTTTCAAGTGGAAAAACATCCAACAAAATTCATAAGTTGACGTTGGTTGATTAGGCATTTATTCGAAGTCTTTTCATCCGTGAGCTCACTTATTTTGCATTGGAAAGGGGGTTCTTCGTAACCCCGAAACAGGCGTATGCAAATAATCCGAAACGTTTGTGCAATTATACGCATTTATTTATTCTTTTTACTTTTCTTGTACAAATATATTAACGCAACTTTATTATAGTAGTAATCATGCCTGACTGGTCAAAAGCATCAAACAAACGATCGATACCAGTATCACTTTCCCACATTTTGGCAACCGAAAAAAGTATAACGTCAGCAAGAATAGAAACATTTTGAAAATGAAGGAACAGACGCACTTTTAGTTTTCAAATCATATTTAGTACATACTACATTGCATCAACTATTAACGAAACCTAACTTGAATTCAGTTGTAGTACTTGAAAAATGTCAAAGAAACAGATGAAACGCGATTTTACCCGAATTCAATCAATTATACAATGTCGTCGTTTGGTTTCATCACTGTTTACACCTAGACATACACCAGAGCATCATCTTTAAACACGCGGCGTTCAACGCAACCATCTCATTATTATCACCGTAGTAATTAAGCTATAGTGGCAGTTGATGGGAATTGCCGAGGCAATTACACCTCCTAGCGTTGACTACTAGAAACTTTAATTATTATTCAGGATATGCGTAAAAATTTTCTAATCAGATTACTGAAAAGAGATTTGATATAGGCTAGTTATTCATTAGAGCTAAAATTGCCCTCCAAGATAGTAAATTTAATAACTTGGATAACATGGTTTTAAATTGAGATAATAAATCATGTATCTTAATTGCAATGTCATTTCTGCAGCTTAGCTTGTCTGTGACGTCATTATGTAGGATAACCTTAGAGGCTAATTAATTTGAGAGAAAACAATTATGAGCAAAATATAAAAATAATAATAGAGAACAGTGCAGAAATATCAATTAAAGAGACATTTATGAAAGATGTCGTCTCTTTATTTCGTGTCGCACAGTAATTTCATTTTTAAAAAGCAAAATTATGTTTTGTATGGTTGAAAGGTACTAATTTCTAACTATTTATTCTGTACTTCATATCATATTAATTTTTAAAATATTTTATGTTGCTCTAAACCCTTTCAGAATCTTAAGCTTTAAGGTAGAGGATAGAAAATTTGTGTACACAAATCTGTTCAATGGTGCCAAAAATAACATGCATGTCAGTTTTTGTTAATATTGGTTCAGTAAATTTTACGCTAATTGATGAGACATATGTGCATATGGTTTATAAGAAACGCAAAGAAGAAAAGAAACGCAAGCTCTAAAACAAAAACATGAATTATGTATTTTTTTAACTCAGATATATTTGAATAATTAATGGCATATTACCTATACATTTAATTTGCAACTGAAACTAATCTTGAACAAAAATAAAAGCATGATAATATGAATGCGGATGCGTTTCATATACGATGTTTCCAAAAGAAATGACAGCTAATTTTTAAAGTTATTGAATTTATTATGCTAATATTATGATTCTGATGTCTTCAATAACTTATCAAACATAGAATTTATGCAACAATTTTGCCTGGTAATTGTTAAAATAGTAAACTTATGGCGAAGTATTAAATGTGGTCAAGAATGGAAATTAGAGCAGTTCAATTTATTATGTTTAATGTACACTAAGTAAGTGAAAATTTTCAGCGATGTTTCAGCCTTAAAACCATACGAAAATTTTGGTGTAAACTAAGAGTGCTTTTCGAAACGTCATTCCATTAGAATATATTTTAAGTATGAAGGAATATATAGAGAAAAGTGAAAAAGCTCGCCAACGTGGAATAGTAATGTATGTGACTCTAGTTGCTCACCACCGATCTGGCATAATTTTAACTTTTTATGTAATAATTTTACATAATTTTTTATTAAATATCTTGTTGATTCCAGTAAAAAAGTAGTTACCTCTGAAGAATAAGGTACCTGATAATATACGGCATTTTAAAAAATTGATAATGATGCTGTAATTTTATGTGGTCAATCAAAAATAATTTTTCATTTTAAGAAATGAGAGAGCTCTAGGTTTTCCAGTTTTAAATATTAGTTAAACCCTACTGATGTTCAATGCAATGATTTTTTATATAATAATAATTATGTCTCATTTGAACTTCTGCAATAGAACTCAACAACTGCATACAGGGTAAATGAATGGAATAAAGTGAAATTGTTTATTTGCTTTATTTATTAATTAAGAAATTCATTTACATAGTCAATGTTTTATTAATTAATTAATAAATTATTGCATTGCAATTAAGTTAAAATGTAAATGCAGTTCCTTAATAGAAACTGTTTTGTTCGAAAATTAAAATTTTATTCAACAAAAAATAGTATGTAACATAATAGTTGGAAAACTTACTTGTCATATTGTGTAAAATCTATTCTAATAATAAAAAGCAGTAGAGTGTTTGTTTGAACGCGTTAATCTCAGGAACTACTGGTTCGAATTGGAAAGTTCTTTTTGTGTTGAATAGTCAATTTATTGAGAAAGGCTATAGGCTATATAATATTATGCTATGACTAATTGCAGTGCAGCAGCAATAAAAACTGTTACGAAAACGGAAAAAAATTATTTCTATACTAATATTATAATGCTGAAGAGCTTGTTTGCTTGAACGCGCTAATCTCGGGAACTCTGCTGATACAAATTGAAAAATTATTTTTGTGTCGAATAGTACATTTATTGAGGAAGGCTAAAGGCTATTTTTTAAACTAGATTGAGCGAAATATTTGTTATTGAAAATTAAATGTTTAATTAATTGTTTAGTTCTATGAATTCCTGTTGGATGGCGGGGTAAGTTTAGTTTTATGAATTTCTTATAAATGGTGGGGTAAGTTAACTCTTCGAGAGTGCGCTGGCCGACAGTGTCGATAGCTGCGAGGAACCATGCCCATGCTACGCTGTTTTGATCAGCGAACAGATTTTTGTATGAGTTTTTTTCGATGTTCAGGTACATAATTTGTTTTTGTAGGATTTTTCTATTAGATTTGATTTTCCTTATTTCTTCAACCTTTTTTTTGTTCTTATAGTTGAAGATAGTTACAAATCTAAGTAAATAATTTGATTTATCGTAATATTCAATTGCGATTGTTTTTTATAACGTTTTTTAGATAGCATAGTTTATTATTTGGCGAAACACTTTAAATTTACAGGGGAAAAAACCACTTCACTGGTTAAAGGGCAGGGTTACGGTACCATGGTTACTTGGCGCGTTAAGCGATGAACTATGTAGTTAAAGGATAATTTTTAGTTTTAAAGCTACTGTTAATGTTTTTATGTGTTTTGACAAATAGTTTTGAATTCCAGACAGACTTTAATAGGTCTTCTGAAAAAGTGTGTACGCATTTTAGTTGAAGAAAAAAGATAATTTAACATCAGAAAGGTGGCGGGGGGGGGGGGGTTGTTCAACGGATTTCCTTTAACTTCTTGTCACGGGCATCGCCGTGCGGGTACAGCTGGTAGAATACACAATTCAAAACATTACGTTTATTTCAAAATGAAAATCAACATGCATAGCTACTACATTATTGTTGATGACATGGATGTATAATTCAGAACAGAGTCTCGGTTAGTTTATTTTAGGGGAGTATTAATTGATTTTTTTTTGTGGCATTGGATTCACCTTGGTGAAGTATGTAACATGATAAGGGACAAACAGATGGAGCGATGAAAAAATAACTTGTTCTTCTTATACTTTCAACGAGATATAGAACAATTAAATCAAGAAAAACTTTGAGAACATCAGCAAAATGATTACGCATTATTTGTGAAGCATTTACCATGTTTCATAATATCTTTAAGTTCTGAAAAGAATATTTAAACTAATCATGATAAATTTATTTTTTAATCGATACTTTAACTGTCTTAATCACCACAATTACAGGTCTAAATTTCAAAAATAATCCTGTTAAATCTTTAAACAATTGGTAAAAAGGATTTTTTTCCCTATTTTTTTTCCATTTATTGTGTACTGCTGAATATGAGTAAAGTTTCTATACGAGCAAGAGCTCTATGAGCGAAACAAGATCAACAAGATTTCCTGTGCGATGAAGAAGGTGATTAATTAACAAAAACAAAGCTCAGTTTGAGCAAACAGCTATTACAAGGAAACTAGAAGAATGGAAACTACGCATGAGTAAGCGCCTCAGTCACTTACGTATGTGTTAAACATTTGTCTTTGAGCGTGTGATTAAATGCCCACTGTAATTATTTGCTCCAACATTTTGGAGATGCCTGCTGTATTTACTTCAATTTTTCATATTGTTCACAGGACTGTGATTTAGAATAAACGTTTTTTTTTTGTAGGTTCATTCCCCTAGTTTTTATTGCGATAGAAATATTCAAAGACTCTTAATTCATTAGTAAACAGTAATTTCTCTTTTCAGCTTCACAAAATACTTTTTAATTTTATGTTAAATCCCAAATCAAGCATCGTGTTTTTTTTTTTTTTTTTTTTTTTTTTTGTTACAATTCAAAACAGTTCATATGAGTAAGTTGATATTAAACTTGTTTTGTTTTTATTAAACTTGAGAAAGGTATTAGATCTTTTTTTTTTTCAAATGTTTTTCATTTTTTGAAATGTGCATTCGTATAAGGATAATTTGGTGCTAAAAGGATATCAGTTTGTCTCTTAATAAGAATACAATAGGGTATGACAGTTCTACGATATTGTTACAAGGTTAATTCGCTGACTGGTAATGTTTTTATCGTATTGCCACTGGTATCGTACGATACATTGAACAGTTAAAACCATATCAGATAGTAGTAACTTGGAAATGATTTTGAAAAGTAAAATAATGTATCGAAAAAATGGTGCCCCATGTATCGCGAAAAACTTAATGTTTCAGATGCCACTAAAATAAAAACAACTTTATTTCGCTACTAGCCGCCTGCGGCGACCAGCTGGTTCGCCTTCTTACGCCATTCACCTCTCTATGCAAGCAGCCACCTACGGCGGCTGCTTGGCTAACTTGTCATTTACCATTTTAATTCAAGTTTGCCGCATTTTGCGGCTGTTTAAATAAATTTGGCAGCAGTATTAATCAATCCATCTCTATCTTTTTTTGTTCCATTCACATTTTTACGCCAAGATTGACGCCTTCGGCGGCTATCTACCTTTACGATCTATCTCTAAAATTTCTTATCCATCTCTATTTATTTTAACCTCCCAGCTCATTTCCTAATAAAAACAAAGACCACTCAAAAAACCGCATTTTTATCTATGTAGAGAAAAAAAAAAAAAAAAGTTATCTCCAAAATTTCCCGTACTGTGCCAAACGTAACAAAGTAAAGTAAGGGACAAAGAAAAAAAAATCTCGCTGTTTTTAGTGACTTAAATGCGCACAACTATGAAATGTAACGTAATGTAGATACAACAAAACGTCCAGCTTGGGGGGGGGGGGGAGAGAGAGAATGAAAAAAGAAATAAATGCAATCCCTAAATAAAACAAAAAAGGAAAGAAAAAAAGCAAGCGCTGCCGAAAAAACACGTGGTCATCACGTCATAAAATTAGAAGTAAGCTATATAGTTAAAAAAAAAAAAAAGATTAACATTGTTTGCGATTAAGATTCCGACGTAAATATCGAATCGAAATCCAAGTAGTGACGTCAGAGCCATAGATGATTGAAGAACGCTTTTTTCGACTGATGCGTGGAAAGACATGATGTGTTCAGCATTAAAAAAATTGTTTTAAAAAAAACTATTCGCAACTCCAGCGCTGGAATACGCTACCTTGCGGTGATTTACAAAACTGCCGAAGAAATTAAAACATTGCCACGTTGCGTTCCACGTGCGTCTGTTGACGTAAACACAGGCAGTTTGTTCTGAGTATTTATTAACGCAATCGATGTGTCTTAGTTTGCTTTCAGCTACAGAAATTAATTCGTCCCTTAGTAGTATTCTCGAGCTTCTCAAAATAATGTTAGTTTTCCATATTTCCTTCTAAAATATCAGTTGATTGAGAAGTGGTGACAGCGAAAACTCTGGATTAACAAGCTTGGACAGGGTAAAAAATTTTATTGTTTTGTATAATTTGTAAGAATATGAGGTTTTTTTTTAATCTTAAATTAATTTAACTAACCATATTTTACAGCAGCATTTAGTTGGAATGGACAGTATGCAAAATATTTTCTTGAATATATTATCGTAGAACAAAATGAAAAATGTTTAACCGAGAAAGAATTTACTTTATTCCATTTATTCTCAGCTGAAAGGTTTCGCCAAATTTGTTCAGGGTTATAGTTTTAGTATTGTGCGAGCAAAGTTGCCTTGGCGAGATTTCGCGTTTTTAGTTAAACCATTTTTAATTTTTATCATGAGTGGAATAAAATGGTAGTAGGATTACAGAATTCGATAAGTTAAAAGAAATAATGTTCATTCAACTGAAAAGAAAACTACTACCATATTTCCGTGAGAATTTTGTTGATGATTTGCATAACATGACATAATTAAATCGTAACTCAGAAATTAGAAACATCGAAACAGAAAAATTTTAAATTAACCGATTCGGGAATTTGAGAGAAATAATTCGGTTACAAATGCAAAACGATAAGCGCTAGCCAAGCAAGGTAAAAAAAAGTATCATCTTCTTTTGATAATAATTTGTAATGTCATATTAAATTTTCTAGCTTTAATTGTTATTCTTGTCAGGCCACAATTATTATTTAGTTTTATCAAGAATTGATAAATATCGAATTCAACATCGGGGAAATGGCTGCTTAGAACTACGAACTACGTAGTTTGCATTAATGTTTGACGTTTAGTAATGCTTCTTGAATTCTAATCTCTTTCTACGTGGGCCAAAATATCCTCAGGACTTAAAATATTGATTTAAAAAGGATAAAACAAAAAAAATCATACATACGAACAAAAATCACAACACTTTTAGCATTTTCTTTGTTACCACGTGCGTTTGTTTTAGTTTTTTCGCCCGCCATTAGACAGTGACTACAGTGCCCCCTATAGTTCGTTGGAGTTGCGAATTGCGTATTTTTAAGAACTTTTTTCTTCTGAAGAGGGCGAAATGTTTTTACTATTACCAACTTAAATTTCAGAAATGAGGCTTTTATACTTCTCGCAGGATGATATTAGAAAAATATAAAAGCCAGAAAAAAATGCAAAATAAAAGTTTTTTCAAAAATTTATAAAAAAATACAAAAATTGCTCTATTTTCAAAATTTTTTTATTCATCATATTTAAAATTTAATTTCCGACCCTATAGTATAAAAAATATTTGTCTGGCGCGATTGGTTCGGGGTCTGTGAGGTTAAAAGTACTAAAAAGTGCTAAAAATCACATAAAACATTAAATTACTTTTTTTCTAATTAAAATATCAAAAATCGAAGCCCGAGGTGCACAACTTCAGCAAAAACTACACCTGTATACCAAATTTCATCTTTCTAGGCCTTACCGTTTTCCCGGGATGCGCGCCACACACACACACACAAACATCTTATTTTATTATATGTATAGATAAGCAGTAAAGTCGCATATTTATTTGGATAAAAGGTTACAGTACATCGTTTTGTATTATCAATGGCTTGATTTTCAATATGCTTTTCATAATATATACGAAATCACAAGTATCATTTTCTGAAATTGGAGTATGTGAAAATTGTAAAGTGTTAATGAAAGAAACAGAAATTCAGTATGATTTAAAAGAGGAAAAATGTTTAAATCAAAAACCATGGAGTCTAACCATACACTCGAAAACCGGCTAGTGTATAGCAACATATTAAAAAAATGAATATCGGAGCAAATGGCAGCCTGTAATTACATAAAATCATTATTAAAGCTTATTTAGAGAGATCCTGTTAATTTGAATTAAAATTCAAATGTTAGGTATACTTTAGCATGCGTTTGAGAAACGCTTAGACAGGAACTTAAATGAGTTTGCTTAGAAATACTTAGTTTATATTTTCTTAAACGCTGCGACGGTAGCTATGAATGATTATTACCTAAATTACGTGTAACGAACATTTCTTACGCCAAAATATTGTAATGAAATCACTTAGAACATACATATTTTAATTATTTCTGTATATTTTTGAAACATTATTTAATTTTAAAGGCTTAGATACCGCACTCTGAAAAATTATTTTTCATTATATAATATCCCATTTAAAACTTTCTTACACAAAAGTTATGTGAATCAGTTTACTTAGGATATATTTCTAGTTTACATTTTATCTGATTTAAAATGAATACTTTTCTTTTTTATTACAGCAACTTTTTAAACAACATCACTATAGTGCAGCATTATTTTTTTTAAAGATGTATCATAATTTTTAAAATATTGTAGTGTTCTTTTCTGTTGAAATAGTCAGCATAAAAATTCTTAAAAGAACTAAAGGTCAAGAAAAATTATACTTTCTAGAATCACAAAGTAGCCAAGTATACATCATAGATTTTTTTAAGAAGAAGAAATATACAAAAAGGATAACCAAAACAATAACCATGTTATAATTCTTGATTGCGAAAAAATTTGATTTGTCTGAAACGAAATTACATTCTTTCTAATACTATTCAAAACAATTCTTTTTTTCTCAGTTTCCTCAAAAAATGGATAATTAATCAATACTAAATAATAAGCTTAAATTTCAGACTTAGTCTTTTTTGATAATAGAGCGTAACTCAACAAAAAATTAAATGGCTGCAGAAGATAAATTTAAAAATGGTTTAGTTTTTTTGTTGCTGGCGTATGTTGAGTTCCATGTGTCAGGTTCAAGGCACAAAAAGGTACAACAGTTAATTATTTTATATTTTAATTCGTTTATTATCGTTTTCTATATTTGGTTTAAAAGACTGAGGTTCGTTTACCAATTTGCAATTTATATTTTTTTTAAACAGTTTTATGTGTTACAATATTGTACTGCAGGAGCAATATTTTACGCAAATATACTTTTTGAAACTTCTAATAAATGCTACGCGATATAAATTGAGAAAATTTTTAAAAAATAAACATATTTTTATACGTTAACCGTAGTTTAGAAGAATGATTAGAACTAATGCAACATTTTTTGACGAAGAAGAACCATAGGTTCAGTGCCATTCTAGATTTAATATTTAACCCTCGTGGGTCCCTCCCATTTCGGTTACACTCAAGACCCTTGGGGTCATATACGATCCCAATGTTTCCTTTAATAAATTTATTATAATTATTGAATGTAACATGCAATTTTTAAGTTTACACACTTTTTAATGATAAAAAAATATATATAAAGAATGCAATCAAAGTAAAATTTAAATTTTGATTTAAAAATAATAATTTCAGAGCAAAACTTACAATAGCTGTAGATTTATTTACACCTGTTACAGACCTGATACAAATGATTTTTGCAAGTGAATTTCAAACACTTATGACATTTATCACTGTATTTTCTATCCAGTTCTCTTGGACAAAAGTTGCAACGTCCTCTTTTATTTTTGCATTAGTCTTGCATCTACTCATATTTGAATCTTCCGTAGAATCTTTTTGTGATTTCTTAACAATTGCTGCGGCTGCTTCAGTTCTTGGGAGAAATTTTCTATTATGTAGTGAAGGTTTTATTAGTTCATAACCTAATTCTTCCAGAAAATACCTTCTTCCATTGTTTTCATGGTATGAAGGATTAATTTCACGCCAAACCACAAATGCATTAAAGCAGATAGATCAATTATGTTGTAAAAAAGAACTACTGGCCACCGAGCAGTTCCTCTTTTGCAAGTGTAAGTTGCTACTATTTGATCTAAAGTATCAACAGCCCCTTTTGTCGAATTATAATCCAATATCATTGTTGGTTTTGTTATCAGATCTATTACTTATATCGCCTTTGTTATGCATGGTACTAATTAGAGTGACACAATTATTTTTCTTCGGTGTATATGCTACTAATGTAGTGTCAGTTGTAAATCCAAATTTTGTGGTATGCAACTCCTTTCCCTTCGAATGACTAAATTCGATAGGAAGTTCCGGCTTATTTTTTCTTATTGTCCCTAACATAGTTATCTTTCTTTTTAGTAGTAATTGGCCAAGTTTATAAGAGGAAAACCAGTTATCGAAAGTAACATTATGCCCGCTGAGACCATAGGTCATATCCAAAACAACACGTGAAGCTTGGTTTTTCTCTGGTGGACCATCCTTTGGCTTTCCAGTGTATACTAGCATATTCCATGCATATGCACTTTTAGAGTTAAAAACAATCCATATTTTTATCCCATACTTAGACGGTTTTTTTGGCATGTACTGCCGGAACGGACAGCGGCCTCTAAAACCTACAAGTTTTTCGTCGATTGTGACATGATTTCCGGGATTGTATAATTTAGGTAAAATTTCAACCCAAGTGTCCCACAATTCTCGAATAGCAGCATTTTATCACTCAGTCGCCTTTCTGCTCTACTATCTTTGTTGTCAAAACGAAGGACTCTAGATATCATTTAGAACCTCTTTAGAGACATTGTAGCTCGAAAAATAGGTCGTCCAAACTCTTCACTCCACAAACTTGTCAGAGCTTCGCCATGTGATTTGAAAACCCCAGCTAGGATTAGAAGTCCCAAATAGCAATGCAACTTATTATAATCGATTTTTTGCCACTTATCACCGAATATCTTAGCACCTTCAACATTCGTTATATCTATAATAATTTTTTCAATGGTAGGTGAAAGGTACAACAGAAAAGACGATTTTACATGTGTTGCTCTTGATGTTGCATATGATGCTGGTCCCGGTTTTAGTTTTATTATATTTGCCGACGAAGTTCGTCCATGTCCTGCGTATGGAGTATCACGCCACTTTATTTTTTTTATTTTTTGAAAGCATATATTTAGGCGAACCACTGTTCGATGTAAATAACTGGTTATTGCCATCACTTGAATCAGAGTCTGATGATGATTCACTATTCAATGATGAGTCCGATGGAAAAAAATCAGCATCACTTACCGCAGAAGTGACTTCATCACTATCAGAATTTTCTAATAGAGCGAGCTGTTCTTTTTCACTTAGGGGGTGTTTTTTCCACACAGTTCTCCTCATAATCAATATGCATTAACAATAAAGAACATAAAATTATATGAAAACAAACGTTTATCAAAGTTATATCACAAGCAACAACAGAATGGTCTAACCCAAAGTGAAATGGTGCAAACAAAATAAGGCTGCACTTCAGAGCAAAAGTAGACAATGTACTGCCCCCCAGTAGTGAAAATATGAAACAGAAATGATATTTGATATTTAGTGTGTCCACTGACCAATTGTTGAAAACAAGGGCTTGGTAAGAACAGAGGAATAGGTAACCAAAAGAAATTTTTGGTGTGGGGTCGCCAGTGACCCCAAGGGTCTTGTGTGTAAAAAATGCAAAATCGGGAAAAATAAAATAAAATAAAAACAAAACAATAGCATTATTTTGTATAAAACACTAAAAGAATAAAAGTCACAAAATGCCATTAAAAAGAAATGGTTGATTAACAAGATATAGCGAACAGAAATTGCATTGGGGTCATATATGACCCCAGGGACCCACGAGGATTAAGTAGAAGTTTAAATCAGTTTCACTAGTACCAGAATTATAAACCTAAGGCTAAAGGCTAAGAGGTAGGGTATTGTGGAATACCAGAGTTATAGTACCAGAATTATTGTTAAAAATAATAGTTTGCAGGCTCAGACATTGTCACATTGATTACATCAGTAGTGTTTTATACTGCTTTTTATGGTTTTTAATAGCCAAGCAAATACAAAAAGAAACTCATTTAAGTTATAAAAACCAGTACGAACAAGTTCAAACATTTTAGTATGACGTTAGAAAGTGTAAATATGCGTATTGATATGTTTTACTAATATTTTAGAATTAGTAAAGCTGTTTCCGATTTGTGTTGTATTTTTATATCGAAAATGACACTGAACCTAACTGTTATTTTTGTCACATAATATTGCATAAAAATATTAGATACTTATGACTTTTCTACTGCGTGGTTTACCATATTGTAGTCCTGATAACATTAGTGAAATACCTCTAAAGGTTGTTTCAAACTGGGATCATCAGTAAACAAAAGAAAAGTCAATTGATTCAGCAGTGTCACAGGGTTTGGGTATTTTTTTTTCTTTGAAAGCAGCAGAGTGCGTACGGGCGAATACCTAAGTGACAGAATTTTTGTTTCTACTATTTCCCCTGAATGAAACTATTAAAGCATTTTCAAATTCAATGATCCAAAATTTCAAGTTTTATACTCATTTCAAGAAAAAAAAAACACTGTAAAATAATGTCTTGGTGTGATTTACGTTAGTAAATAAATGAATAAACAATTACTTGTTTCTGCTGTAAATAATACTCCCTTTTAAAAACAACGTTTGCTCCCTGTTAGTTAAAAACAAGTAAGAAGATTTTTTAAGCTGAAAAAAAAAATATTTTTTAATGTTTCATTTTTTTTTTTTTTTTTTTGGATCTACCTGAGCTCAGAGAAAAAATATTTTTCGCCAACAGCGAGAAAAGATCCTATCTTGCATCTAGTCAACAGCCTTCTCATTTCGCCAGTTAATCGATTTCCGTTGGCATGGTAACTCTAGAAGCCAATCATAGGCTGCAGAACTGTTCCTAAACCAGTAGGAGGAACAGTGAGCCAAAGCAGGTAAACCTAGGTTGAAATTGTGAGAATAAAAAAGAGAAAGGGTCTTTTGTTGTACCCCTAGGATCACTCATTTATGTCTAGGAGATTTGAGTGATCCCCAAAATCTCTACTGATGAAAAGAAAAGGCAGGAAAATCAAGACTGCCATTTACTTTGAGGCTACTAAGAATATTGAAAGAAGTTTGGACAAGTTTAAATTAGAAACCGCGTAAATCTTGAAATTAGATCTTAGATAAAGACGAAAGATTGCAAAGCATTCGGAAAGTTTTAAAGTATCGGAAGAGAAATTTAAATCCCAAAGAAGTTAAATTAATATTTTATGTAAGCCAAAATGTATATATTTTTTAATATTTCAAAGGTATACTTAATATCCGTACGGATACAGGATGAAAATGCGTTATTTTAATCTTAATACCAACTTATGTTTTCAAAATTTTACCAAAATAATGAACTTATCAAGAAAAAAAAAGAATTAAAGGAAAAACAATATATTGAATTTCAGGCTAGAAACATTAACAAAAAGCAAAACTGCAGTAAAAAAGAAGGGATTTACACATTTAGACTATTTCCTTTTTTTAACACAATATTGCCAAGCAAAGCACCAAATTAAAGGCAATTATGCAGTTTTGTTTTCAAAGGTTATGTGTTGCGCAATAGCAATAGTTTGAGATCACACCTTATGTGTTGTAGAATTAGTCTTCATAGTAATAAATTATTATCACTATTATTATTACACATTCATTGTTATTATCATATATTAAACTGTTATTATTATGAGTTTTATTATAATTATTATTACTAATAGAAAAATAGGGTTTTTTTTTTAAATTCCTCTTACAACTGGTTTTACAATACTTAGTTTCATGATTAGTAAGCGTTAAATATTCGTTTTTGTTGGAAACTTCATGTGGTATAACACCAAAATTTTTTCATAATTAAAACATTTTCGAGATGATCATACTACTTGCAGAAGTTACTACGATTAAATATCAGAAATATCTATACGAAGTCTAAAACAAACGAGCTGATGTGTGCAGCACATGACTTAATTTTACGCCAATTTAATGATAATAGCGCCTTGGAGTAAGGAAGGAAACACTAAATATGTTCAACCCTAGTTTCTTGCGAACCGAAGCAAAAAATTTCACACAGTTTTATTTCCCCATTATTGGCAATTTTAATGTGATTTGGTGGTTAACTCTTTAAATATCACCAACATTGGCCGAATTAAAACCAGATTTAAAAATTTTAAAAAAGAAGAAAAATCGCCGAATTTTTCGCCAAGTTGGCGACAAAACTTGGCAGTCAAAAGCTTGGGGATACATCGCCAAGTGTTTGACGAAATTATAACACCACTTGAGTTAGCATGGAAATTAACAATGATCCCCCCCCCCCCAAAAAAAAGGTGTAAAAGACCCCCTTAGGAACATTCGGATGCAACCAAAAAGGAAGGTGCACAACTAGACGCCACTAGGAGTCTACGCAACAAATTTCAATTTTTTAGGACATACAGTTTTTGAGTTATGCGAGATACATACGCACATATGTATATACACACATTCACACATACATGCGTATATACAGACGTCACGAGAAAACTCGTTGTAATTAACTCGGGGATCGTCAAAATTGATATTTCGGGTGTATTTACGTTCCTTGGCATATATCCACGTGTGAGCGGGTCAAAAAAAAAAAAAAAAAAAACTCAACATTTATTCGGGGGTGAGCAAAATGGAAAATAAGGCCGAGTTTTGAGTGAAAACGTTTTCGCGAATACAATACTTCCTTTTTTGTAAAAGGAAGTACAAATGCAAGCAGAAACTTTGATTGCGTGTAGTTAAGACATCTCGTGCTCGCTTGAGTTAAAAAAAAATCGCAGCACTTTTTGCTGTGGTTTTATTATTGAAAGAAATATTTGTATAATAGAGAATAATGCATTTAAAATTATCAGATGGTCCACTGCGACGGACGCCGAGATTCACAAAACCGGTTCTGTTGTCTTTCAATATCTGTCTCTGCGCTCCTATATTTTTGCACAATCATATAGGTCATGCCCACAGAAGCGGTAATTTTCATATCCTTGTTATAATTTACGAATGTTTTACGACTCATACATACTATTTGGGGTCTTAATACTTTTCAGAACAGAGTTTAACAAGTTAATTAAAGTTAAAATGTCTGCATTTTATTTTAAATATCTTTAATGTAAGTCTAAAGTACCCAAATCTCATTCCCTCACTTGTCCCGACTGTCAGCAGAAATCAGCAAAACGTATGTCTAATTTAAGAAAAAATACTTTCATATTTTTATGTTTCTTATTTCAAAATATTGATAAATTTAAGTTATAAGTATAGAAGTATAAAATAAATTTTCACCAAAAATTAGATAACGCAATTATTTTTAAGTTTGTCCCCAGGGGTAGCGTCCTTCCCTCCCAACAGTCAATTTCCCTCCCAGAATAGCAACGAAATATTTCTTTAACGAAAATTTAAATAATTTCTAGACAGAAAAATTATGCTGCATATTTGCGCCTATAAGTTGTTGGTAATTAGTTTTTGCAGCCTAAATGAAAGCAGAAAACCAGATGAGGTTTTTTTGTACCTATTATTTCCTCACATTTGTTTTTGCAGTTAAATACAATAATGACTTTAAAACTGAATAATCATAAGTTACTTCCTTGTTTAAGAATACTTGTATGCGATTAAACTCAAATATTAGTTAAGCATAACTACTATAGAATCAGTTTTTAAAGAATTCGTCATTCCCTCAAAAGTGAAAGAATGCCGCTTAAGTAAGGGCATTGACCGTGCAAAAAATATTTTTATTATTCAGGACCAGTATTTTTTTTTATAAAGCCCTTTCATATATGTATATCTGCAAAAGGCTTCATCTGATTACTTACTTTTTCGACCTTAATAAGCTAAAAATGACTTTTTTTTTTGAGAATGGTTCATATTACTTTTTAAAAAATGAAATAGTTTACCTTACGTATGTAATAATTTACGTTATGTGTGTAATAATTCACGTTATGTGCGTAATAATTTACGATATGTACGCAATAATTTTCGTTAAATATGTAATAATTTACGTTATGTATATGCAGCTCTTAGTGCTAGTACAATGCAAGCAGTAAGTATTTTATTTTTTTAGCTAACTGTTAAATCTAAAAATTTACTTTTTTAGTTTTGCTTGAGCATTGAGATAATTGTTACTGAATTTTCATAATTATTTTAAAATCAGTACACATTTACGTAGGCATGAATTATACAGGAATGTCGACTTGCTGCATTAATTTCATATGACAAGATTGCAAATTTTTGGCATATTAAAACAAAAACTAAAATATAGCAAAAATAAAGATAATTGTGGTAAATACAAGGATTCATTTTGTTTCCACTATCAATTTTTAGCAGATAACTATTTTAAATTATATGGAAAAAGTCTGTGATCAAAAAAGCTAACCTATAATGCAATATAAACTGAAAATGATAAAAACGCTATACTTTCATCAGTTTAAATTTATCTGGATGAGGATTTAAAATTCATTCCTTCGAAATTTAAACTTTTTTTTTTCAAATTAGTTCATTCGATACTTTACCCGAATAGAAAAAAAAGCCAGTTTCTAAAAACAAAAAATTCAGCCGTAATCTTAGCCACCGAGTGGTAGGGCATGCCTGTCATTAGTCAAGACTGCAAACCACCCCCTTTAAGCAAAGGGGGGGGGGGAGCCTACTCCACTCAGCGATGAGCTATGAGCAGTAGGATCGAAGGACGTAATCTTTACTTCGAGGAAGTGCTTCCTAGTATTGGACGTTTAGAAGTCGCCGATATCCCTCATTTCACATTGATTTTTATAGCAGAGCTCATCCCAAGTTTTATGGCACTGGCGTTATTACCTGAAACTGTCGGAAGCAAAAGTTCGATGAAAGAATGCCGACCAGGGAATGGAAACACTGCTTGGGTGGGAACAGGAAAGGTTAGAGCTGAAGGAGATGTTTCTCTGTATAAATAGCATCCAAAAATATACATATGTGAATGCAAAACTAGTTTGATATTCATGGAGCACCTCTTGACGCTCTTCTTTCAAGAACATATATATTTCGGGAGCCCAACATGAACACTTCAATTACTTGGACGGAATTCGAAATCAAAGCAACTATATCATATATTAGAGTGTTAAGGTTATACGGAATGTATACTACATGGAAAATTTCAATAAAAATAACAATAATAATAATAATAACATGCATTATTAAATCACCATCTGCATAGTTTGGCACTGATAACTTATGACTAACAGAAGCTTAAAACCAATCTTTTTTTCTTAAATAGGGGTGAAGAAAGCTATTTTTTGTTACCGATAATGATTACTGGCATTGTGTAAATAATTCTCTTCTTTTTTTAAATCTTAACATAAAGAAACTCATCCTAGGTCAAGACCAGAGTGAAACTAGAAGCTTCATCCTCCATTGTTTCAAATTATTAAACTCTGTGTAGTTAATCAGCAGTTTAAAAGGTAATTCGTTAACTAGTTTAGTTACGGAGTGTTTTTTATTATTTTTCGTCATAGTTGTATTTGTTTCTGTAAAGTAGACAGTTGAAAACAGTAAAGATCTTTTCCTTAAAAATATTAAAACTGTTACAAATATATAGTTTTTGAATTTTTTGAAATCTATTTTGATTACTACAAGTTTAGTCTTCATGCAGTCAATGGAGGCATGTCTCTTCAAGTAACATGTGGATACGAAATTTTTGAGAAATATTAAAAACACAAAGTTCAACCCCATAGTCCTGATTTTAGCAAGTGGGAACAGTAAAAACTGGTAACCTTTATCTGGATTAAAAATCAATATATGGTGAAAATTAAACGAATTTGAAGAAAGTGTTTCAGTTTTGCATCACACTATTAGCAAATCAAATATTTTTAAGTTTTAATTTTTACACAATGTTAGTACCTGTGTTTTTCGAAGGCAGCATCATACAACAAATATCTGGGAAAATTTTCATGACAATTTAAAACAATATTACTCTTAGCAGGTGTGTATGAAATTATTAGCTAATAATTACTAATAATTTTTGGGAACTACTTATTGTACCTAATATGTGAAGCAGTAAGTACAACTATTTAACTTCGAAACATCAAAAGAAATACATAAAGGAAAATTCGCATACAAAATCATTCAAAAATTTTATAGCAAAAAAAAATAAAAAAATAATAAATAAATAAAAACTCAGGTTAATTTTACGATTAGATTCTAAATAAGATATATATATTCAAAAATATTATCTATAATGCTGTTTCTAAAGACACACCATGAATCACATGCCGTGTGTTATTCATGTAAAAGGGATAAGTTTAATGGAGCGATTAAAAATTGCATCATACAATTCTCTACCTATTTATTAATATGGTGTCACAAGGCAAAACAATGCAAAGCAAGGGAAAAAACACATTATCAGACCAATTACATAAACATAACTACGAAATATAATGGGGAAAAAATTGTTTAAAAAGGTATTTTTTTAATAATTGTAACTCGATTAATATTCCATGTGAGGTAGAAAAATTAAAAACGTAAGAAAAACTAAAAAAAAAATAAGTAAATAAAACAGAATCGTTTTGAGACAAACATTTTGAGAAAAGTAACAGCCAACGGCTGCAAAGGAGAGATTAATTGAATCACGCTCAAAATATGCTATTATTAAAGAACAGTGAATTATTGAATTAAAGTTCGATAAAAGTACTCAAGAAATAGGACTACCGATTTTTTGTGTAAGGATCATTCCGAATTATCGTTCAAGAACAGGAGTCCCCACGTTTTCTAAAGAAAATTCTTACTTGGACATAGTAATTCACAGTTTAATACTTTTAGACCCTTACATTCGCCCAAAAATTCCCTTTATGACTACTTCCTTCATAAATATTTTCTCTAGCGGAAAGACAACAATTAAACTTCCAGGCCTTTTATGCAAATTTTAATGGTTAATTTTTAACTGGTAATTATCATAAATTAACCTAATCTCAAAAATGTTAAAACAAATGCTCATTAAAAAGTTTTTTTTTTATAATTAAGTAGTTAATTTATTTAAGAAGAATTTCTCCTAAAAATGCTTATTTTTCAGCACGAAAATCAGCAGACAGTTGAGTAAACTCTTTCATTAAAATCCTCAAATGCATTTATAATAACCTCATTTTGTTTAAAGAATATGCCGATGCTGACCTTTTAATTTTCCATTTAGCTGAAAGCAATATTTGAAGAAGAAAGCATTTATCTTAGGCAAGGACTCATATTAGCTGAAGATTAATTTCGCCATCAATATTTAGGGTTGTTCGATCTAGTTGGAAGATAAAAGGACTTCCTGCTTGAAACAAATTTGATTTCTAGAAATAAATCAAAACCCCGAAATTGCTCAAGAAAAACCAATATTTGCTTAAATAAAATGTATCTTTATAAGACATTAATGCCAAAGTGGTTTATATATTTGTGTCATTCTATTAGATGAAATTTAAACAACGTCGTTTAATTGAGGTGCCTGCATATTCTTTCCTTCTTAAGGTTTAAAATGAAGCTAATTTTATTTTTAAGTCTTTTATTTGCTTTAAAATAATATTAAATGTACCTATAATGGAATATCTCCCTTTTGTTTTTGGCTGAAAAATTCGCTTATAGAAACAAATGAAGTAATAGCAGTTTAATTTCAACCTTTTCCTTCAAATGTACAAAAGAAAACATTTTAGTTAACCGGTTTTGTATGAAATGTAGATAACTGTTTGTAATAAAAAAAGTACCGTTATTTTTTTTGCCAGCTCTAGCATATTTCTTTAAGGGAAAAGATCTTACAAAGGGAAAGATTTTAGATACGCGTTGTTGTATGAAATATGGATAACTGTTTGTATTAAAAAAGTAGGGTTAATTTTGTTGCTAGTTCTAGCAGATTTCTTTAAGTGAAAAGATATTAAAAAGATAATATTTTAGTTACCTGATGTTGTATGAAATATAGATAACTTGTTTGTATTAAAAAAGTAGGGTTAGCTTTTTTGCTAGTCCCTAGCAGATTTCTTTAAAATGTAAGTTTTACTTCTAGACATTATTTTGCTAAAAAACTATAGTTTTCTTCTTTGAACGAATTTTTACATTTCATTAAACATTTAACAATCTGTGAATGGTATTTATAAAACATAAAATAAACTTGTGATAAATTTTGAATGGTGGTTGATTTTAAAGTCATCTATTGCCCAATTGGTTCGATAATGGGCTTGGTGACTAATTTCATGAGTATGAGTTGAATGTTAGCCTAACGTTTTACGTTTGGTTCATATATTTTGTACTGACAAAAATGTACATGTTAGTTGAAATATGTTAGTTGATAAACAGAACGAGAAATGAAATGGATCATTACTGGTGCACTTATGACTCATTATGAAAAAAAAACCCAAAGAGTTTACTTAAAAAAGGGTTTTATTACGTTTTTGATGATAGGTGCTCTTGATTATTAAAACGCATTGGTAACAGCAGATTTTTCTTTCTTTGATTAAGTCTACATATTTAAGCAGATAACTTAGAGGACTCAAACCAATTTGCGTGCGCAAAATCAAGGCACATTTTTCATGATTTTTTGCATTGCTTATGATGTTTGAAGGTTCGAAAAATTATGATCAATAATTGTATAACAGAAATCTTGAAAACCTATATTGTAACCGACTTAATATCATTGAGTGGTCCATTAATGGGACATCTACCTTGATGCTCAAATTCAACAATAATGCAATAGATTTTGTTGGTGAAGTCGAATTACTGTAAGAAAGCTTAATTTGCGCTGGCAATTTCTTCATTAAAGAGAGCTTAAAATCTCAGGGAGCTTTGTAATGAGATATTCACAACATCAGAGGTATTTAAATGTCAATGCAATATTTCAAACTTAATAAAAATATTCGTAATGTGTTCTGCAACGTAGGGAAGGACAAAACTAATATTTGATACTAAAAAGACGTAAAAATATAGCTATAATTAAAAACTAAAAATATTTTTGAAAGTTTTTGCTCAAAAAAATTTGCATGCGCTATTTTTCTCTAACTTTTGTAGATCGGGTAAAATTGTTGAATCCGATAAATTTTGTAATATCCTAAACTATTGTTTGGGAGAGTCTGTTCACTGCTAATTTCTAAATGTTATCCATTGGCCCTCCCTAAATTTGTTGCAATAAAATATTAGCTGTTCCTGTGATTTTTTTATATTTTGTCCTTCATTCAGTGCTTCTTCTATTTTCTACGGTTCAAATTTACTGAAACTGTCTTTCGTTTTCAGCTGCATCTAATTGATTTTAGAGATTTATTCGAGATTTTTTCCCCTCCATTTGGATTTGTTATTACTTTTATTTTTGTTTTATCCCGCACCTGTGAGGAATATTTTGTTTTGTATATAGTTAACGTTTTTATTGGTTCTTTCAACTGCTTTTTAGTTTTTTTTTGGTTAATCTCTTATTTTTAATATTACACTGTTTATTGTTCCGTCTAGTCGTTTTTGTCAAATGAGGCTTTTATAAATAAAAAGATATAAGTTGACATTTTCAAGTTTTCAGTAAAACGCGTTTAAAGATATTTTCCAAGGTAGCCTTAAATTGATTATTTTTTTAAAGCATGCTGTACAGCAGCACCTACCAGGGTTACTAGTACTATCTCTTGCCCCAAGACGGAAGAGAGGTTCACCTCCCATTTGTACTGGTTATCTATAAATTTTTAATTTTGCCACTTACATCCCTTTGCTCCTCATTGCCTCATGTGTGTCCAAAGGCAAAATCCCGCTCCTCCAGCAGTACCAAAATTGTGAGTTTCCATTTTATTTTTATTCTTGGTAAATGTATAATCTGCACAATAAATAATTTTACTTTGAAAAAAACTTTATCCTTCTTATGAACTGAAATATATGTCTTTTTATTTCTACAAAAGCTAAAGAAAATGTTTTTATACTCATAACTTTTACTTCCTTTTTTACGCTTTGTGATGTATGAAAGCTTAATGTTTTATTAATATAATTTTAATACTTATTCTTAAGAATTGAGTAAACCAAAATCAAACCTTTCTTTTCTGGAGGAAAGATGATAGCTTTGTATAGTGGCGTCAAAAAGAGAAGTGACTGTGATAATTTGCTTTCATTATTAAATCAATCCAAAATTAATTGTTCCTTTTATGAATCAGAAAACAATTCATTGTTTCTCACTTCCTCTAATACGATTGTATGCCCAAGTTCACATTTTTTTCTAGTTGAAAAAAAAAATTCCTTGTGACTCCGAAAGACATAGCTTTTTTTTTTCTTTCAAAATGTTTCCTTAAACGTTGTTACTTATAAATTTTCTACAGACGTATACAAAACAATGGTGTAAGCAAGACTTACACTACTGAAAATAATTGAATTTGGAGCATTATATTTGTAAAGCTTAGTCTTTAATACTACGTAATTCGAGAAAATTCAACAATTATGACGAAATTTAAAATTTCGTTAAAATCTTGCAGACAAGCATGATTACGTATACATGCGCCCATAACAGATTCAGCATGTCAAAAACATTTAGAATATGGTTTAGAAGATTTAAATTTTTTTTTAAACTGCAGCTTTAAATTTATGGCTAGTTTTAATGTTTAGCTACAGAAGTGAATGAATCTTTATTTATAACCATCGAATAAATTTTATTGATTTATGTAAACGCCACTTTTAAAATAAAATGTTTAAAAAATATATTTTCTTATATTTTGATGTAAACTTTTTAAAAAAAATTTAAATCTGTGCATAAAAATCAACTTAGGACGACATTCTTTCCATTGAAATGAATTTTCAAACTACTTGCAATCATGTATTTTGGTCGTAAAAAATAACCATCAGCATAAAAAGCGAGAAGAGACTTTTCAACGCTGACTAAACTTCATTTTTTGTCAATATCGACTACTGCAGATATTAATTATGTGCCTTTCACTTGCTCGGTATAATCTTTCCTTAATATCTCACGTCCAAAATGAATTATTTGAGTTGGCAACATTCTCCGTTTTATAAAAAGCATAAGAGGATTTTTTTCCTTGATAGAAACTAATTTGCGAAAAAGAGCGACAAATAAAATAGTAACAGCAAGCTGCTACGCTTGTTGTCATATGTTAATTTTTAATTTGTTTTTAAGCATATTTTGTGTATAAAAATAAGTGACAAGATCCTAAATATATTTTCTATTTCGTTAGCCGCGAAAAGATAAAAAGTGCTATAAACTTCAGAAGAAAGGTCTACCTAGGGAAAGCTAAAGACAGCTTGAAATACGCTGCAAAAAATAATAAATATGGGCGATGCACCGTCCCTTGCTGTTTAAACTTCTTTTTCAATAATGTCTCCTGCAAGTATAAAACTAAATTTCTAAATTCAATTTGAAGTTTTCATCTGTAAATTTACAAACGTATTTTTGGGAAAAATTATTGAAATGTGTGCTTAATAATTTAAATATTTTTAGTAAAAAGTATACCAACTATTTAATAAAACTTTTCAGTTTCGAGATTTTCTTTTTATTTTATTCATTCATTTTTATTTATTTATTTATTTATTTTTTGTAGATTTTCAAGAAATATATTTGTTTATTCATTTTCAGTAAAATAAAGAGAAAAATTTGATAGCTTAGGATATTAAACTCAACGTTTCACTTGCAGCCATAACACTAAAAAAATACTGAGGAGCGAAATATGAATGAAAATAAACAAATGAAAAAATAAATAGAACAAAGTGTGCCTGATTCAATTACAGCCGAAAATATATATATACTTTGAATTTAGACAATTGGTGTTAAACAAAAATATGCATTGCGCTGTTGGAGCAGAAATATCGTTGTCTCAAAACAATAGTAGGATATTTTGGTTATTGCTGGGATTAGATTTCTTAGAGATGCTCTGAAGCGATGATATGTTAATAGAACCCTACATCTAGCCAAACTTGGCAAATAGAAGCAAAACAAGCTTGATCGACAGCAACTTCTTGAAGTAGCATCTAACCTCCTCATTCAATTTGTTTAATATCTGCAATGAATCGCGGCCTATCAATTCTGGATATCATGTAATAGAAGCAATACATTATAGGGTCTGGTGGGGGAAAGTGGTCAATGGGGTAAAGTGGTCATACGTCAAATAAATGGCTATAGCTTGGAAATGAATGTTTGAATGAATGTGAAAATTTTATTTTAGAGTAAGGCAGTTAGAAACTACATTTTGAATACAATATTTTACAACTGGCAAAATTTTATTTGGTAAAAAAAAAATGTTTTGCGTGAACATGAAAAATTTAAAAATCTAAACACCTATTTTAACATCCTTGGGAAATTTTGTTTGTTAGAATTAGGAACAGATTGACTGTACAGGAAGCTTCCTACATGTCTCAAGAACTCTTACTCATTAGCAGTTAGCTGAATCTATTTCAGATAATTTTTTAGAACAATTTAAGTCAGATGGGGTAAAGTGGTCATAATATTAGGCTTAACGAATATTGTTCTTCTAATGTCATTTAATCTTTAGGTATGAGGCAGATACAAATGAAATATTAATTTTACTTAATATGTATTGTTTTTATAGTAAACGGGGTTAAATATACGAGTATATGCGTATATATACGCATATATACTCGTGTAGACATGTACATAGACATATTCACATATATGCGCCAATAAATACCTATATGGGTATCTGCAAGTATTTTTTATCCATACAGCAATACGTTCTACTAGACACGTATATGCTCGCTTACACTCGTAAACACGTATATATAAAAAAACTTATGTACTCAGGTAGACACGTCTATACGCGTACGTACTCGAGTAGACACTTACATACAAGCATATGATATAAAAGTATATAGGGTGATTTTGTAGTAAGTTACCGCCCTAAGCCAGGGCTAAGGCAGAAATACTTAAAATACACCACCAGCTCTTCGCCACCAGCTCATGTGCTTCCTATTCCCGGCTGATGAGTGCTAAAAAGCACGAAACTGATGGAATAACTGAGCTGGTGGTGTATTTTAAGTATGTAGGGTAAGTTTACATTCTTGAGCAAATTATTAAAAGGTGTTAGAGGAGAGGATAAGAAGTAAGAATCAATAAGGAACATATGGTCACAAACACAATGCTGACGCGCTACATGCACGCAAAGTGAGAAATTGATGGATGCAAAAGAAGTCACAAATTTATATTTATATATATATATATATATATATATATATATATATATATATATATATATGTTACACAAATACAATTTTACACAACATTTTAGGACTTAAGAAAGTTTTAAAGCGATTGATGAAATTTGCGGCCTTGAGCTGTAATACATGCGTCGCATTCACAGATCCCTCTCTGTTGCAATAACGAGACTTTTGAAAAACTTTCATCAGCCGCTGCGCCTTTGTTGCGTGTATTAGAGCTACTACAGACCGAAACTTTCAACAACTGCTCTAAATATTTCTTAAAAACTAAAATGTTACGTAAAATCACCTTTGAGCTACAAATTTGTGCCCTGCTTTGCATCCATCAGTTTCTGGCTTTGTGTGCATGTAGCGCGTCAGTGATTCTATCTTCCTTATGATTCTTTGCTTCTTATCCTCCCCTCTCACACCCCTTTGATGTTTGTCCAAGAGCTTAGATTCACTCTGTAAGCCGACATGTATATAAGCGTATATTCTCGTGTATACATACATAGACTGGTGTATACACGTAAATGTACGTATATACGTCTATACAGCTATATAATCGTGTTTACACGTATACATGCGTATATACTCGTGCTTCCATATTATATATACGTGAGTAGACACGTACCAAAGACGAACTGGATGTATCCTCGAATTAACTCGTGTATACCCCTATATGTATGTATGTACACTTACATATGCGTATATACGTCTACTATACACATATATACTCAAGTATGCACGTATTTTCTCGAGATACAAGTGCATACGCGCATATGATGTTCGTTTATACGCGTATATACTCGTATATACACGTGACACGTACATATATGTGCCACGTATATACATGTGACACCTACGTACTCATGTAGACACGTATACACTCCTGTAGGTAATCACGTATACATGCTTATATACTCGTATATACACGTATATGCTTGAGTAGGCACGTGCATGAATGTATCTGATTTATACATGTATCTACTCATATAGGAACGTGTTTACTCGTGTATAACACGACATGTATATATTCTTGTATACACGCATGTACTCGTGAATATACTTGTAACTATAAAAACAACTGAAATATACAAGTATTAGGGTTCTTTATAATGGTTTTGCATCTGTTTTTAACTATGACCACTTTACCCCATGCTATGACCACTTTCCCCCACCCCATGGGGTAAAGTGGTCATAAAAACATAGGGAAACGAAAGTTCTATAAAACTAATAAAATCAATATTTCTCTTCCTAAAATTTAATGTACCGTGCTCTTTAATAATGCAATGTAAAAAAACAACAAAAAAAGTTGAAGTTTTTAAAGAATTTGTTGCATTTATTTTCCACCAAAGTTGAAAACCTACGATTTTATGACCACTTTACCCCACCAGACCCTATAAATCTTTGGCTTATATTTTCTGTACCGCAAACCTAAAGCTTAGCCAAAAAAAATCAATTTTGCATTTTTAGGTGTTTGTTGTATGGAATCCCGTTCAGGTATTGAAATGCATAATTAAAAAGCCAACTTTCCATGTTTCCTTTTGCATGGGAAAAATAGTGCTAAAAATACTTTTCCATAAGTTTCCATTATGCATTAATTTGTCCCAATAACTAAAACTGATATTTTTGACTATAGTTATAATCACCAGTTGAGACAATAACCTGGCAGTTTAATCCAGGAGCAAATTTTCCCGTAAACACTGCAATTATATAAACTCATTGGAATTCCATGTTTTCTTTTGAGATTTTAACACTTTTTATTTTTTGAAACACAATTTCAAAATGATGTGATAAGAGAGTGAGCTGTGTATTTCGTCATTAATTTTGCCTTTGTCCTTCATGAGTAGTAACTGTTCTTTGCAGTGAAGTCGTAGAAAATTTGGATCGGATTTAAGTCAGCATCCTTGTTGTTTTAATCATTATTTAGTTTTTTCATTCATATATATTCCTGATAAGGGTAAAAAAGGCTTATTCTTTAGCAACGTTTTCTAGCTGCAAACGGGATGAATGTACCTTTGGTTCTAACGTATATTCCAGCGAGCAAGATAAACATTGATATGATTACACCATATCTTAAAGATTGTTCCGAAGCATCTGGTAATTTATATTATAGATACTAGAAAATCAGAGACAAATTTCTATAACTCCTGCCTAATTTTATTTTTCACTTGTTCTTATGTTTTACATTCTGACGCTATTTTACTTCTATCTACGCGTTTGTAGTGTTAAGTATACTAATTTCATACGCTAGTCAAAGAATCTGTGTTTTCAAGAGGTTTAAAACTTGAAGAATAATTATCTAGTCATAGAGCCAGACCATTTTTCATCTTTTTTTTTCTTGGGTGTAAAAATATTATAAAACTTTCAAAAGTTAATGCATATTTTAAGTAATAAGGCTACGTGTAATTTTGCAATATGGCAATGAAGATTACACATCTCCAAATTTTAGGAAAACGTACTAGCTATTGATTTAAAATTTAAATATAATGCTTTTTCTTGCCAAGAACCTCGCACTAAATTATCTTACGTAACTGGTGCGTTGTGGCGGTATAAACAATTGTGACAGCTAAAATTTCATATTTTAGAAAAAAAAAACTAACTTTAAGTACGCATTATTAGTTTAAACAGCAAGAACTAACCATTAAATATAACATCATAAATTTTTACGCGCATTGTAACATTTGAGACTAATAAATCATTGGGAACTTTTATTGCGTAAAATCTTGATTTTCTCCAATGCTGTGTTCTTGAGTTGTGTCACTTTTGTTGTCGAGGTTCATTACCCCCTTAATTAAAGTTGGATTAACTGCCAAGTCTGTGGATTACAAGTCTTTTTTGATTAAAAAAATATATTCACTAAGCTTTACTTTCTTTTGAGCACTAAATAATAGTCAAAATGTTATACGCGGCGATTTTTTTTTTGTCAAAGTTAAGTTTGTATACAATTAAAACGTTTTCTCATGGTGGGAGTGGATTGAAAACAAATTGAAATTTTACAGGCAAAAGAATTTTCGGTAAGCATTTCAATAATCGATGTATGTTAAGATGCTGTAAATAACGTAAGACATTTATATTTGAAGAACAGTTTTATTTAAATAAAAATAATTCATTTTGTCTAAAACTTTTCGATAAACAGACATTTCATCCCCCCTCTCCACATTTCTAGCTTTACTCAAAATCTTTATCGTTAAGTCATTTTATTTTACTTATTTATTCATAATTTTTTTCTTTATAGTTGATCATCTTCTCACTTCAACCAAATGAAAAGATACAAGATACACATATTTCGTACAACAGTATACATTATACAATCCTACCTTCCAAACTAATATTTTTTACAAGATGACGTTCAAAAGAATGAAAAATTCAAAAATTCTAGGCCTTACCATGCTTAAGCCATGCCTTACCATGTTATGGCATGCTTAGGCTTTACCATTTTCCCAGGACACGCACCACACACACATCTTGCTTTATTAGGTATAGATAACAGATTTTGCATGTACGTAGTAGACTAGAATTTGAATCACGGATTGGTAATCGCTAGGGGGGTACGGTGTACGCAGGGAAATAATGTCTATACCCCTGTTTGCAGGTTAATTGTCATACCAATCCTTCAAAATGATTTAATCAATATATAGTAAATTTAGCTTTTGTCATTTGCAACTCGAGTTTTATCTATTAAAAAAAGAGCATGAAACTAATCGCTAAGGTCAAAAAGTGATAATAGTATAACAAATGGGGTGGGGCAACCGATAAGAGGTGAAAACTGAATGCATAAAAAATATTTGCGAACGAGCTTGTTTCTTTTTAAAGCATAATAAATCAAGACAATAGTTTTAGGCTTACGATCTTACACTTAATGTACTTAAAAAAGCAGAGCATTTTTAGGATGTGTTTTCGAAACCAGATCATATTTTACTCAAGTAGCTTTAAAACTGTTAATTCATTTTCTATATCTATTATAATGAAACTTGTCTTAATTTTAGCTATTACAACCACCCTTTGAATTAGGATGACTCAGTTATTACGGCAACGAGTTATCACTGTAAAAGAACCGTGTTTTCATCATATCAGAGGATTAGCGTCAATTTCATGCAGTTCAGCATATATTAAACAGCTGAGAGACAAGTGATTAAGTGTGCAAATAATGTTACTTTAATACATAATGAAGTCACAAAGATGGTTTAACTTCCCAAGTACCGGTCGTTATCAGTGGGAGACAGTTGCAGCACATTGCACCTCTCTGAACTTATTATTTTTCTGCGTTTACAACGAAATCATTTGGTTTTGAGAAAAAGACGAAAACACTTGCTTTAATTTTAGCTATTACAACCACCCTTTGAATTAAGATGACTCAGTTATTATGGCAAAGAGTTATCACTGTAAAATATCCGTGATTTAATCATATCAGAGGATTAGCGTCAATTTCGTGCAGTCCAGCATATATTAAACAGCTGAGAGACAAGTGATTAAGTGTGCAAACAATGTTACTTTAATACAGAATGAAGTCACAAAGATAGTTTAACTTCCTAATTCTCGGTCGGAGCAGTTGTACTTCGTAATTTATCAAAGCGACCGACTGTGGTTGCAATGAATTTTCAAACGCTAAGTGAGTGTTATGTCAAAAAAACATTTTTAAAAAATGGTTTGTTTTTAAAATGTACCTTGCTAATTGACTTTATATTTAAAATAAAATTTCGCCCATTCCAATCGAATTCATATTTAAAGATAAATTCAATATTTTTTTAAAAATCACACGCACTTTCAAATGCTAAATGAAATTTCTAAGTGTATTTCTTTTATTTGAGACACTCAAAGCGAAAAATAAAAGCATTAAAAATGCTTAATCAATCAGTTACGAATACTATTGCTATCATTGGTGCTGATTTTTTCTATATTTTGGTGCTTACTTGTAATTGCGCACTAAACTATATTAAAGTTAAACTTATTCTTTATAAATTCTTAGATGGCGACCAAAATATTTAATACTTAAGTCACTAACTAAGAAATCAAAATATTTCTTATTGTTCTCACTTTGATAAACTTTTGAAGGGGTAAACCATCGTCTTTTTGATTGGCCCGACCAGTCAAATAACCATTTTTCTTAACCATGTCCACTCAAAAAAGAATCGCACATGCTGATTTTATTTTAAAACCCGTCGGATATTTTTTCCTCTTCACTGACATAAAAATTTAAATTCCGTCAAGAAATTCAATGGTTTTGAAAAATTAAGCAATTGACTTTAACACAAGAAAATACGTGACATCTGTGACGGCATTGAAAAAAGGGTACTCTTTCATCAATAATATCTTTTCACCATAAAACCACACAAGGATACATGATATATTTTTTTAAAGGCATAATTTCAATTAATCGACAAATTTAAGATTTCAAAGAAACATCTCAATTCGCTTTGCAGTTACATTAAAAATGTAGATCTTTTAATTAAGCCAGTTTTCTTGCTTTTGATCATTTGACGCTTTGGTTAAAAGAAATTTGACTACAAATGAAAACCAAAAGTTCCCTTTCACTGTAAATAGTTCTTAATGAATACTGAATGGGAAATTTATCGTCGATTTAAAATGTTTCAAGGTATGTTTATTCCCCCAAAAGTTGCATTAAAATATAAAAAATCCATGAAAACGTAAACTAGGTCATCAAGAATAAATCCATTTTATTCACTTTATAACAAAAACATTTTTTATCATTTATTTTTGTGTACGTTTAATCTTTCTTAGAACAAAATGAACTAATCAACTTCAACAACAAACAATAATGCACAAAACCAAGGGTTGCCTATCAGCTAAAGAAAGTACAGCTGAAATGTAAATATAAATAAAATTTAAACAATCAATGCTGCAGAACATAAATATAAGTTGGTTCCTACAGAGTCTTTAAAAATAAAAAGGATATTTATTATGACATTTAAAACGAATAAAAAATATTAAAAGGCAAAATATTACGCGAATTTAGATTTAACTTTTAGAAGCAGAGTTAACATGTACCTGGTTGCAATTATTAATTGAAAAATTTTTAAATTTGGTTTTAAAAAGTGTAAGTTTTGTTTCTATACATAGCATAAAAGAAAGTTCAAAAGCATCTGTATGTTTGAAGGCACCAAACTCGAGAACTACCTGGCCGACTAAGGTAAAAAATTTCATTTTGGGAAGTATTTTATTTTGCTAAGCGTCAAGGATAATAAGCGTATTCACACATGCACCCATCTAACTAACCTTTCCAAATTCTCCAAAGACTTGAATAGAAATCGATTTTAAATAATTGGCATCATGGTTATTCATAATTTTATTGGTTTGTGTTTTGAGATACTTTTTATTTAATTCATAAATTTCGTAACAATTGTTAGTTAATCTCTCTGCTTAAACAATTTCAATTATCTTAAAAAGTACATGTAAAAGAATATATAAGCAACTAAAAGGAAAAAACTCAATGCCAATGACGTCTAACTATTAGATCATCTCGTTGTTTATTTAATGCATAACATTGTAATGATATATATTTTTAGTTTTATTTTAAATGTGTTTAAAATATGGACCAAAAAAAAAAAAAAAAGGTCTGCACCCAAAATCATTGTGCAAAGAGTTATATGAATGCCATTATTATGAAAAGAATGGTGAATTTATTAAAGAGCATGTAATTCTTCTATGTTTAACAGCACATGAATAATATTATTTGAAGCGTCAATTCGGAAATAAATTAGCATTAGGAAATATAAATATTCACTTTTTTTTCTCCTTAAGAGAGAAAATTATCTTGAACACAAACGCTTAACAAATGACGTATCGACAAGAAAAATCTACTTTAAAAGTACTTCATGCCTGTTATTTTAAATAAGAAATAAACTTACTTTACTTATTTTTCTAACACAAGTGGCTACGGCACAACCTCCAGATGCTGCTTTTCCAAACCTTAAAGCCCATGTTTTCACTCTGAAAGATAAAAAAAGATTACTTAAACACAAGCAATTGATTAAATCTAAGTCATAAACGATTTTAAATCAAGCGAGGAAAAACTGCCTGCATATTTCTCAAAACCTCAACATTTTTGCTCTTAATGTTTATTTTATTTCAGCTTTTCGAAACAAACACCTGCCGTTTTATGAAATACCAGATGAAAGAAATAAAACAACTAATGCAATAAAATTAAATTTACGACTTTTTTCGCCTTAGCATTTTCCGCATGTAGTTGGATTCATAACTTTCAGACTTATTTATTTTGTCAGAGAAGTGCGACTGGCTCAACAGAAGTAAAATCTTCAGAAAAAAAGCTCTTAAACATATTTATATTTTTCAGATAACTTCAAAATATATAGAAATGCGTTTTTTAAAGTATGATTGTATCCTTAACGGAAAATGTGCTTTTTCACATTAAATTTATGCATGAGTGCTCTGCAGTAGCAGCAATGCCTTGGATACAGGTAATAAATCGAATCTTTTAGTGGGAAGCATTCATTTCTGGTGACACATAAAGCACTTCAAAACATTAGACTTCTCAGAGCTTTTACTGTCAACTTCTGACCGCTTCCCTCCTTTCCCTTTTTTCTTCTATACATCAAGAATACAACCAATGTTATTTGAATGATACGCGCATTAATAACAGAAAAGGAAAAGGTATTTCTTTACTTACCGAGTTGATTTTTTAAAGTTCGTATTTCATGCAAGCAGTTTTATGGGAGTGCTAATTTATTATGTTTTGTTTCAATGATTTTTCCGCCGTATAAGCTGTTTTTTTAAAAGGTGAACGTCCATTTTTTTAAAAGTTAAAACTAAAAAAAATATATGGATAAAACTAAATAGTGTCTTTTTATGTGTAACATTTTATAGCCAAAGAATCAGAATCCTAATATTTGGGATGTGGAAGGCTTAGCTCTTCAAATAAAACAGACGTTTAAAACACCTGACCTTGCAACAACAAAAAAACCCTATTTTAAAAATCAACAGTTCACATATACTTCTCGAAATCATTATGTTGCAGTTGAATTGCATAAGTGTGGAAGGGTCTGTTGTTTGATTTAAACACTTGGTTTATGGGTCAAACCCAATTGAGTCCACATGTTTCTATTCGTACAAAATGAAAGATAAATAATTACTGTTAAACAATAAAAACGTTTGTCTTAATAACTCTGCAATTTAATTTATTAAGAATTGAATACCTTAATGAATACATTTTTAATGAAATGAGAAAGATCTAATAAAGGGATTTTTAAATAAAACTGATTTTTTTTCTATGTTTTTAATCACGCACTCGAAACTTTCCAGTATTTTTAATTTTTTTTTTAAAATATGGTTTTAAAAGAAAATAATAAAGCATTTAATTGTCCGCTGTTATAATGTTTATTGTTTAAATTTTTGATTATGTTGTCTTAGATTGGTTGGGTGTCATGGGATTACATGCCATTTCGTAAATATTAAATAGTCTTAATGTATTTGTCCTATTAAATAGTCTGTTTAGTATATCTTAGTAATTATTGCGTATACTAACCAGAATATATTGTTAGTATCTTAGACAATTACCACATTTCTCAATTCAAAAAATGTTATAGGAAATATCATTAAGAAATGTCTTTAATTTTATTTAGATATTTAATCGATAAACCTTATATATACTATATATCGTTATATATTGTTAGTATCTTTGACAATTACCACACTTCTCAATTCAAAAAATGTTATAGGAAATATCATTAAGAAATGTCTTTAATTTTATTTAGATATTTAATCGATAAACCTTATATATACTATATATCTACTTAAAATTTCTCAAATGAATAAGACGATGGAGAGGCATGGCAAACCAGCCATCAAATCGATTCCGGCCTTTTCTTTTAAGCAAGAATTACTTCTCTAATATATCAGAAAGGAGGAGGTTTTTACTGCTGTCTTGTGAGAAAGAACTCAAACGAACAAGCAAGCATCGTAACGTCATCTTGCACCTATCACTAACAGCTGCTACGGAGGCTAGCTATACGTACACCGACATATCTTGTTTCATCCGCCACCCTACTATGTAATTCTTACTACCGCAATTTTTTTCTCGTGTTACAGTATTGAGAGTACTGATGGCTAAGTTTTAGATAACCAAAAATGTTTTAAGTGACTTGAGCTGCTGCCTTGAATAATTTAAATTTAACTCTAATCTGTGCCGATTTTCATTAAAGAGACACTAATAAAGTAAAATTAATCGCTTAATTGTCCTAATTGTTTTTATTTCAACGTTCGAATTTGTAATTGAAACGGCATTTTTTATCGCTTGAAAGGTTAGTAAATAGATGTTAAGAAGATACTTTTGTCTTTGTAACTGAAAATTGCCTTAAAAAACTAAATAAATTTAACGAACATTTGAACGATATGTCAAAGTTATTTGTTTAACGAAAAGTAACGTAAAATGGTTTTGAAACTGAAAATATAGCAACCCATTTTAAAGTGCGTTAACGGTTATAATTTGGAAATAATAACATAAAAGCTTATAAAAGTTCATTAAAAAAATTACTCGTTTAAGAGACGTTTCTGTAAAACAGTAAATGAGCAAATTAATTTTGCTATTCTAAAAATTATTGACTTTTTTTGACATTTCACTTGTCTTTAAGATGTATAACGAAGAATGCTAAGAGTATCAAAACAAAACTTATTGTTCAATAAAATTGGAGCATAACGACATCCTAAAGCTTTTGAAACGTACCCCACTTTTCTCAATTCTATGTCTTATTTTTCGTCCTTACATTATTTTTGGACAAATATAGAACATCTAATCAACTTTTTCCCCCAAGGCTCTGTTTAGGATATTGGCGATCTTCTGACATTTAAAAATACCTCAGAAAGTTTCTAAAACTATTTTAAACAATAACTGATGGCATTACTCGGCAGCACGCTCTCCTCCAAGTAATACAGAAAAGAAAAATTAGGGATACGTATTGCCGTAATACCATGACAACGGGGTTAAAGGGCATTTTTATAAAATGTTCATATATTCATCAATCGTAAAATGGAGTTACATTTAAGTGTACTTTGTACCACGTAAAACATTCCCGATCATAGATGCCGAAAATTTATATGTTTTGCAGAATTTAAAGTATTGATTTTATAAAAGTACATAACTTTAAAAAAAAGGAAGATTCGATTAAAACGAAAGCTGTAATTTAAAGATAAAAATAAGCAATGCTTTCAAATATTTACGGAGAAATAAACATATACTGCAAGGAAAAAAAATGCCCAACATGACAATGAAAATTAAAACTAAACGTAGGAAAACTTCTCTGTTGTCTTGGCTTTATTTAAGAAACCACTTATAAATAAATGTGTTTTTGGATTACATCAACTGCTGAATTTTCATTTTCAATTCTTAATGCTAAAGTCGTCATATTAATGAATTCCCAGGATATTTTCTATTTATTTCAATAACGAAGGGAAAAAGTCCAATACATTAACATATGCTGCTTCCCATAATTGTTATGCTCGTTTTAAGATTTTAAGTTACTATTTTTTTTTATTCATGAAAACTCTATTTTCTTTTTTCAAACACTTTTCAAAAAATTTGATTGCACTCTAAATAAAGATGGCAATTTTTGCGTTAATAGTTAGGCTAAATTTTCTAAAAGGTAAACTACAGCTTTTCTCTACATTATATTCGTAAAGTATATTGATCAAATAAACTTTTTAGGTGCTTGGAAATTAAGACAGTTGTAAGCTTTATGCAAGGTTGAAACTTGAAAATAAGCACCAAAAAAGTTAAACTTGGGGGATTTTTTTTCAGCTCGAAAGAGTGCTTGCGGCTATTAGAATAAAGAATTCAATTAGTTCCAATTATTTCGTCTAAAAGATCTTTCGCTTTTTCTTTCTTTTTCGCTTTTTAACAAAAGTGATCTACAAAACTACTAAACACGTGTGTTCATATTTCTCTGTAGATATTTCAGACTTTTCCATTTTTCAGTTTCTAAAACCTTTAACCCCACAAAATTTCATATTTACAATTCATAAGCCCGGTGATGGGGGAGAAAAGGCACATTGAACAAATACAAGAGTAACAACCGAGTGAAACATTTAATGTCTAAAAGTGTTTTGTTTTTATTTTATTAAACTGAAATTCTAAAAACAATTAATTTTTTTCATGTTTAAAAACCACTTTTTACCAGCAGAAAAAAAAAAAACTAATGTAATAATTGAGCCTTTGAGAGAAAAAATGGTGTAAGTAAACAAAACAAGCAATCTTATAGCTATAGTAGGCACTGTGTCACTAAATACTACTAGTATTACGTTTTACTATTACTGTCTTTTGGCAAATGGTTTACCTTAGTCTTATTTGGTTGTCACAATAAGTATAATGCGATTAAAACTAAGTTACAATAGTGCAAATATAAATTATTAAAAAATGACGTACACAACTTTTGATTTCAACGGTAACATTATTTCAGAAAATACTTCGCAATTTTTTAATAGAACTAAATCCAGTAACGAGTTCAGTGATGTGGAATACATTTCATAAAACAAATTTAATTTTCACAATTAATGTGAGACATTCGCATTTAATGTCCAAAAATATTATTCTATAACTTCATGAAACATACACTGCAAAATAAATTCATGACACTATTTTTCTGTTTAAAACTATTGATGACCCCCGAAACAAGAACAAAACAATAATGCATTCATTATTTCAGAAAATATTACACAAAAATATATAAGACTTAAATTCAGTTAACGAACGTAGTTCTCAACATTATATTGCTTTAAATATCCATGTACGCTTCTACTCTTGGACTATTTTCGAAGCATACCTTAATCAAAACTTCCTAAAAAAATATTTCGTTGAAGTCCTATCTTAAGCTCTAAATTTATTAATAGACCTCTTTTAGACACAGCATGAAAACATTGCTGCATGTTCATGTATTAATTTTTGTTATTATCCCATTTGAGAAAATGACCGCTTTTTTGAAAGAAATTTTAGTATGACTCTGTTTTTGAGCAAAGCAATAAAATTTAATGATTGGCGTTAAATTGCAAAAGAGAATTGTTCCTCGCTAACGTAGAAGTTAATTTTAACTGTAAAAATATTTTTATTTTATCTTTTTCTTTAGATGATTATTATTAATTTTTTAATTATGTTTATTATCATTAGCTATACGCATAATGGAAGAAAATTATGTCAAATTATGCAGTACAAATATTCTGTTTACCATTTAAACACAATAGTATTCAAATGTGTGATTTTTTTTTACTGTCACCAGTTTCATCACCAACAGAAAAATGCTAAAATATAAGTAGAGTTAGACTAAACATGGTAATGGGAAAATTATCTTTCAAAAATCTCATTAAATGCAAGAAACAATTCAGGGGGAAAAAAATTCATTCTGACATATTTTTGCAGGAAACCTGCCAATGAATGATCTGCCCTTGAGCGTTTCTTATTTTGATAAAAGCTACTTTATACAGTACAAAAGAAAAAACATACCATGAAAAATTGCAAAATAAAAATTGATATTTAGAAATTTAATTTCTACTTAGTATAGTTTGACTCGAGCATATTTCTTCTGAAAATTTCTTTTGCATTAAAATGTGAAAATGATAATTTTTCGCTTCATAAGCTTAGAGGTGATTTGAGGCGTATAAAGATATTTAACAATATATTCATACGGGTAAAATTTTAAACATTATATTTCAAAAGGAAAAAAAAGTTACAAAACTGATTTCCAAACAGAACATGTGAGAAAAACCGGAAAAGACCATTGGTAATTAACATTTGTTTATTGAAGAACATATGGAGACATTCGACTGACCCTAAAAATTCCAGGTTCAACTTACATTTACGAAAAAAGAAAAAATATTTTTCGGTTCCTTTATTTTTGTTGCAAATATTTCAATGCAATTTCCGACTTTAACTCGAACATTTTTTTTTCCAATATTTGTTTTTGAAATCGTGAAAAAAGAAGCAATATTACAAAGTTAAACTAATTGAATTAAAATTTTCGATTAATTATCTTATATTTACGTTAAATATTATAAAAAGCGTTAAAACTGTTGCGATAAAACTATTTTCGTTTTTAATTTTATTTATTTACTTTGTATTTACAGTTATGCTTTCAGGAGTTTAAAACTTCTCTAAGACTTTTATTTTTCTTCGATTTTGTTTTCAATAAACTTACACTTGAGACTCTTCCGTACATTGAATAGACTTATTTCGTTCTACACAAAATTGTTGTTTATTGATCTAGCGTCACGCACAAGGAACTGGCAAGTGTTTAATTTTAAGGGATCCTATTTAGTTGCAAATATTTCAAGCAATGTATCTGCTTCCTCGCTTTTGCGGGATAAATGTATTTAGAAAAGTATCTTGTGGAACCCTATCCAGAATTGGTTTCGCGTTGTTCACTTTTATTACCACCTCAGATATCTCGAAAAGCGTCCGAGTTAGATCAAATAATCGTTCGAAAGAAGCCGACTGTTTCTTTATTTTAAGAGCAAATTGCTTCGCCTTCAAGTAGTTCATTTAACCGTTTGATCGCTGAAGATAACAAGTGAAATCAACTTCAAGTCAAACAACTTTAAGCAAGTCCGTTGCTTTCTATCTGTCAAAATAGATGTTATTAATATATAGATCTTATCTATGTGTGGGATCACATACACACAGCCACAAGTCTATGTATTGGATAATTTTTGCCTAGCACTTTAGCTATACATTCAAGCTTAAGTAAGAAAGCTTAGAAATAAGTTTTTTCTCTTTTTATAGAAATAGTATGTTCAATGTAGCATTGATTGAACTTTATGTGACGATTCTCATATACGATTATGATACTGTTTCTGATACATTTTCCATTATTGACATGGCATAGATAATCTGTTGTGGCACAATTTCTTGTAGAATATTCACATAAAATAGTAAAAAAAATAGTAGGGAATTTTCATTTACAAAAACCATGAAATAACACAAAAATTTTCTTTTTACTCAGTTATCACTCATAAGAGAAACACGAGACATTCTAAGACTTTCTTAACAAGTGACACCCTCCCCTCCTCCTCATTAACGTCTAATCAATTTAGAAATCATTCAATTAATAATTTACATCTATGTCGTAATAAAAATGTAGTTAAAAACAAAGTAATTACTACATGGAATACACCGCCAGCTCAGTCATTTCCAGCCGAGGACTGCAGTTTCGTGCTTATTAGCACTCATCAGCCCGGCATAAGAAAGTGACTGAGCTGGAGATGGAAAACCTCTTAAGGAAGCCAAGAGTACGAAACAAACTGGTAGCTAATACAGGATTAGCAGACCAGACGAGTGACCGAAGCAATGGTTCGGTTCAACTCGAAGATTGAACGCGAGGCAAGGTATATTCAGCAAGGTATATTAAGTAAGTGTTTCGCACTCTTGGACTTCCTTAACACTAGAAAGACGGATGGGGCCTGTGTGGCCCCTCGCATAGTTTGTTGTTTAATAACTCGGATAATGTCTAACGGAACGTAATGTAACTTCCTGACTTTTCATTATATGACACTATTTGAATGCTTGTTTAATCATTTTATCATTCGCCTCATAGTACTGTTAATATTGATACTTATACCTATAAAGAGGTAGGGGCCACAGTGGCCCCTAAGCTTTTTTACAATTAAAATTTTTTTTCTTTCTTTCTCCTAATTGGTCTAGCATAAAAAAAGGCCATTCTCTCTGGTTTAACCTGTAACTTCCGCTTTATACAGCCAGTTGGATATCCAAATGCTATAAACAGTACTGACTGCTTACCAGCCTAGTGGTAGCCATTGCTCTTGAAAAGAAAAACTGATCCAAACTTTTGGCCAGTATAGAGAGAAACACTACAAATAATTGCATACTAAGTTTTTATTTAGTCATGAAAGAAGGTGCATTGGGCATGTGGACACACTCGGGAAGAATTTTTAAAATAATTCACCCCAAAAATGGGTAGGGTCCACACTGGCCCCTTCAGTCTTTCTAGGTATACAGAAAATGTCAGTCGTTCTAGTGTTAAGAGGTTTTCCATCTCCAACTCAGTCACTTTCCTATGCCGGGCTGATGAGTGCTAATAGGCACGAAACTGCAGTCCTCGGCTGGAAATGACTGAGCTGGCGGTGTATTCCATGTATTTCTGCTTTAGCCCTGGCTAATGGGTGGTAATTTACTGAATAAAGTAATTATTATTAAACATTTAAATAAGTAAGCATTAAGTTATAGAAATTTTTATTAAAATCTAAACGATTAAAAAATTACACAGGAAGGGCAGACAGTTTAGTTATATAACTGATTTCACTCAAAAAGTTGACGTAAGCAAAATACTGAAATTTTAAAAATTCGTTCCTTATTCAATGAGTTATTCATCATGCTCTTAATGTTAATTAAATAAAAACTTTAATATCAACAGATTTGAAGTATTATTTATGCCCAGATGCATTACGAAATTGCAAAAAATACTTGAATTACATTTCATAACGAACGAAAAATCTTGAGAAAATAAGTCAGTACGTGCTTGTGCCGATTTTTATGCATATAATGTACATTTTTTACAGACAGGCGATTTTATTCCAAAATCTAATTTTCGTTTTAATATCCTCATGTACGTATGATCGAGTAACACTCCTGATGTCATCAACAATAAAACTCGCTCCATGGCATGAGAGTTTGATAATATGTTTAAGTAATGTTTGACATGCAAAGAAATGCTTTATTTCGACAAGGCTGAACTGGATCCGGTAACAAGTATTCTACTGAGAAGATTGTGATTTTAGGAGAATGAAGAAACGAAAAAGTGGTCAACAATGAACGCTATCTACTTGAGTTTAGAGTGTAATCCACTGGAATTCGAGGTTAAAATTTCAACTATCAAAAAATATCATCGAACAGGCAATTACTTCGTTCAAATGTAGAAGCAATTTTCACGTGTCATATTTTGACGGGCTATTTTCAAGTGTTCAAATAAATACCTAATTGATGAACAAAACCACAGATCTTCAAAACAGAATTGATTTATTTTCAAGAGAGTTTATCTTCGGGAAATACAAAGTATGAAACTCAGGAAAATAAGCTTTTGTGAAAGCGGAATTAAGTTCATCTAAGATCCGCCTTTTATCTCAGAGCAGTCGAAACACCACTAAGAAATCAAAATAAGATATCTCGGGAAGAGATCCATTTGTCGTGAGAAAAGCTTTTAATCAAGCAATTACGGCGAACAGGAAATGTTAACAATGCAACTCGAAGCTTAGTCAGAAGTCGACCACGTTTAATTAAAAGCTTTTCATGTTAGTATTGAAAACTAGTGGTTTCAAACCGGTAATTACGATTTAGTGTTCCTTCTGGGAGAGAAATTAAAGCCAGATGCGAATAAAGCTAGTGCATTGTGACTGCAATATTTCCGCAAAACGCTTTGTGGAGGCGGAGTTTGGAACATCTTTTCATTATTGTTTAGAAACTCACGAACTATTGCAGCTCCATTTCTAAGAAATGAAATTCACGCTCGTTTTGGTTTATTTGATTTATGTGTTTGTATTATATTTATCAAAAACTTCTCTTGAAAATGTGTCATTTTGTTCCACTTTCATTCCTAGCGTGAACGCCGCTTCACTCTTCAATGTCCATTAGGGTGGTTCAAAAAAAAAACTTTTTTTTCAGTTAGAGTCTAGGACACCCCCCCCCTTTTTTTTAGACTTACTAGTAGTATTATGCTGCAAAAGTTTTAGCTTCTTACTCAAATTTTAAAAGCTTGCTCAATGACCCCTTAATTTAACATTAGCCGTAGTATAGAAAGTACCACAAATTTAGAAACATTTAAGTTCCCCACCTGTTAGTTTTTTTTTTTTGGTAAATAATTATTTTATTGCAATGTATATGCATATTACTAGTGTATATTATGATATGTAGCATTGTTTTTTTTTTCAGTTCAATGCATTTTTAACCCAATCCACATACTTATGAAGTAGGGGGGGGGAGCACTCTTTTTCAGTTGAAATAAGAAGCTAAAATTCTTCCAGTCTATTACTTTCCACAAGTCTGAAAATATTGATGAGTGTCCTGTTATCTAAGATATTTTTTTACATGTATTATTGAACCACCCTAGTGTCCATATTTCTCGTAAGAAATAAAGGTTCTGTCGACTAAAATATCATTGCCCTATTTGTTGTGAAAATTTATAAAAGAGAGTTTGGTAAGAGAACTTCGCATTGATATTATGATTTAATTGTTTATAGATTTTTTGTGGAAAATATATATTGAGAACTTATTAGCATTCGTTATACACAGAACAGTCAATTTCCTGCTCAACAAGTTAGAAAAGCTTAACTTAATCGTTTTGACCTACCTAGCAGAAAAAAATGTAAAAATTTTGCAGTTCGTTAAGGGCTTTCTTCAAAACTTAGTAGAAAGTTAAGATCCGTTTTCCACATTATTTTTATTTTTTTACTTACTTTTTTGAATGTCATTGAAATGTGTTAAATTTGAATGTTATTATACAATGTCGTTGCACCTGTTGAAAGGTACGGATTCATTCAGACCTTGGTTTTCCGTCATGCAGAATTAAAAAAATATATATTAAAAAAAAAAAAAAAACCGACTGCGTAAGAACCAAAAAAAAAAAGAAAGAAACTAAGCCCAGTCCTTTAGAATGTTATTAAGTACTACTAAATAGCTACACTATTGAAATAGTTTATACTCGATACACACATAAGACAAATCATAAATTCAAAAGCAGAATAGAAGGATCAACAGTCAAGGCCCATTCATTTTTGACCAATCAAGGAAACCCGTAACATTTGAATGGGCCCAGACAGACCTTTCTATTCTTCTTTAGCAAAAATGCGCGAGCTTAAGTCAAACACATCTGTATAAACAGCCTGTACACCTCATGATGACGCGAGCTCAGAAACGTCGTCAGTCAATTTTTTCTCGCAAAACTAAAAAAAAACCCGTCAAGAAAGTATGTCACGAATCTCAGTCCTCTGAATCACGACAAAAACAAATGCAACATGTTGGAGATTAAAATCGAATTAGTAGACTTAGTAAACAAAACATTCAGGCAGCGAAAACGCTACCTGCATTTGTCACGAGCAGTTAGTGTGCGACATCATCGCGAACTGACAATATGGCGATGTTTGTTGATATGGTGAGTTTCAATTACTGTCATGTGTTTAGTGACACTCCTAAGGTAAAGACAATTCGATTCTAACTCCTAATCTATGAACATCATTTTTAGTTGCTTTGTCAACAAATTGTATATAAACAGCCTGTATAACTTATGATGACGTGAGCTCGGAAACGTCCCCCCCCCCCCGTCGGTCAAATCTTTCTTGCAAAATTAAAAAAAACCTGTCAAGAAAGTACGCGTTGCGAAACTCAGTCTCTTAAACCCCGACAAAAACAAATGCAACATTTTAGAGATCAAAATCGACTTAATTATAATGGTCTTTCATCCATGAAAAAGAAAAAAGTGTTGTATAGCACTACGAAAAGCATGGCTGACTATCGCATAAGTCGGGAATCGGATCAAAATCGGTTTAGTAGACTTAGTAAACAAAAAATGCAGGCAGCGAAATCGCTTGCGACACAATCCGAATTAAAAATATGGCGACTGGTTGTTGCGACGGTGAATTTAGAATGCTGTCCTGTGTTTAGTGACACTTTCAAGGTCAAGACAAATCGATTGACGTAAGAATCATCAAAATTAGCCAAGGCGTTTAGTCTCTACAACGCCACATAGGAACAACATACACTTATAAACATATTACCCTCCTTTGCGTTGCGCACGCGTAGTCGGATAATAACCGCTTGATGTGAGATCGAATGAACATCGCGGTTTTAGAATCTAAGTGGAAAGTTAAAAGAATGCGAAAGGAAAAATAAAATGGTAGTTATGTAATATTTAGTTATAAAAGGACTTAATTTGTAATGCATTTATTACAAATTGCGCACTTTATTTACATAATTTCTAAATGTTGCTTATCATATTTGTGTATTTGCATTTCAGGAACCATTACAGTCATTCAGGGTTTCTTTCAGCTTGTCCCTGTTAACTTTGCTATTATTATTTCTATGATAGTATACTTTAAAATCATAAAAGAGCAGAAATCTTATTTTAATATCTTGCCATCAAGAATGAAGTACTGGGACTTAAACTTTTTTTATAAGTCATACAAACAAAAAATATGAAGTGGCGCAAAGTTATCAGATTGACTCAAACATACCCTTATGAATCTATGTATCATAATATCTGTACCTCACAGCCATTAAGACGTAAGTAACCTTATGGTAGTTTTACAGGAGATAGGAAAAAGTTTTTTCTGGCCCATTCAAAGGATGGGACGCGTGCTCTTTTAATCCTGGTAAAAAATTGAAAATTATTATTATTTTTTTCATTACGTTCACATGGCTCGATGCGGAAGGGGCTTCTTCATACAATGCACTAAGTAACGGACTATTGCAATTTTCGGCCTTACGTCCTTCTGGCTCTGAGAGAGAGAGAGAGAGAGGGGTACAGATATAAAGTATCTTTCAAGAAAACGAGAAATTATTTGAACTTGTGTCGGATGATTATCATTATTAAAGTAAAATAAATGTTTCTATAAAGCTGTTGCTTAGTCCAAAAATGGCAATTTTTAGGTTATTACTGCTTATTATGTAGAATCTTATTCCGCATCAAGTCATCACAACGTAATTCTGTTTAAAGAAGTACTTTATAGTTACTTATTAGCATATAAGAGTGATAGCCCTATCCTTTATATGCACCAGACGAAAATGTTTTCGCTCTCCTGAAGAGTAGCAAACATATGACTTAAGTTACTCTGACTCAGAGGTACAGAAACATTTAAACCTTTGGTTTAAAGTTTGAAACTTTGAGAATAGAGTGAAAGTATATGCGTCAAAATTTCACACTTATGTCAAATGATCAAATTAAAAAATAATAATAAAACAAGCGAATATGGAATTTGAATGTTATTAAACAACTAGCTGCACTGCCCGGTAAAAAATATACTGTACAATTTCCCGTCAAAGTAATCATTATTAAAGAAAAAAACGGCGAATCATAAATTCCTGGACAAATTAAACGCAACTTTCCTAATTAGCTTCTGCTGGCAGTAAAAAATAATAATAAAATAAAATTTAAAAAATAAACAAATGAATCGCCAAATAATAATCCAAAAAGGAAATTTTTGCCTCAAAACAAAAACAAAAAAGTGGCAACCTTCTGCATGGTTTTATTCACTCTAATTTGAAATGAGATCGCGCAAACGATAATTTTCCGATATGAAAATGCTGTTACATATTAGGCTTAAAAATGATTTTAACTTTTTCCCCGGTGATTTTGCAAACCATTTTTTTCTGCAGTTCAAAGGAACAAAAACAATTTCAGGGCTTTTTTTTCGCGGGCTTTGGAATGAGACCTCAATTAAGAAAATCGGTTAAGTATGAAGGGTAGAAATAGCCGTTGAATGCCATTTTCGGGCTCTAAAATTAAAATTTAAACGGTTCGGTACTTTTTTTGACGTTTGAAAAGCCCAATACGTTTCTTCTCGGGTACCCAAGTATCTTCCTGCCAAATTTAGTAGATATCCGACGAAAACTATGGATTTATATAGGGAATACACGCATATATATATATATATATATATATATATATATATATATATATATATATATATATATATTTATTATTTATTTTATTTATATTATTTATATAGATGTAGTTACACCTTTTGAAAAATACGGATTTATTCAGATCTGGGTTTTCCTTAATGTAGAATAACCGCTTCATGTGACATCGTTTGAACATTGCGGTTTTAGAACTTAAATGGAAAGTTAAAAGAATGCGAAAGAAAATATAAAATTGTAATTGCGTAATGTGCAGAAATTTTCATGGCCATTTTTTAACCTGTTATTTCAAATTTTAAAGATGGAGAATTCCCAACAAATATGCTTCAATTAACCTTTAGAATGTTAACGTGGTAAAATTCTTTAAAATACCGAAAATTTTGATTTAGTTAAATCGTTTCGGGGCAACGATTACAGGCTAATAGTTGTAAAGCGTTCTAGGATCATAGGCTAATGATGATGTCATGACCATCATCTTACGATAGGTACGTTTTGTAAAAAAAAATATCAAAATATAAATTTTATGCTTCACAGTGGGTCCTTTCTGTTCCTAACATAACAAAAGGTTTCATGCAAAAATGTCGTTTATTCGAGCATATTCCTATCATTTTGCATTTCATTTAGGTATTTTACTGTAAAGATAGTGCAAAAATGCAACTTTGTTGGCAAGCAGTTATTAAACATAGTAAGAATCCTTCTACTACTGATTTGTCAACATCATATTTTAATATTTATTGTTATACAATCTCGTTACTTTGAAGTGTTATGTACAGATCTTAAAATTCATTTCAATTGTATTTGTAAGTTATTCTATGTTCCTTATTTTTCTCAGTAATGATCAAATTTTACATGTTAAATTCATCTATTTTTTATGCATTTCATATGCATTTCAGCTCTTTAGTTAGTTTTTACTTTACATGATTAACCATTGCAGAAAATCAACGTGTACACAAACGAGTTCGGCAAAAAGTTCTCTTTTATGATAATCCTTAAAAAAAAAGATATTTTTAGTATAACATTTCTTTACTTTCGTACAATAAAATGTGTCAAAGGAAAGATATTTTTTGAGATTCGTACAAGTATAATTTTCTAAAATTATACTTTTAGAAAATTATACTTGTACGTGTTTTTAAAAACAATTACAAAATGTCTTTTGAAGTAAATTTATATAATAACGTTTTCTAATACTGATTTTTCCGAAAAATCATAATATATTACAAAAAAAAAGAAAGAAAACATTTACGATTCTTTTTGTAACATAACTATCACCTTACAGCTTCGGTACTATTGTCAACATAAATTAACACGTCAACTTTCGAAGCGTACAATCTTTTGTAAAAGTTCTTTAATTGTAATTAAAAGGATTTTGCTTAGGTTTTTTAATTGAAATCTGACATCTTTAAGGATAAAAATATTTACCTTTAAATGGGTCTTTATTAACAATAAGTAAAATACTCAGAACATGTTTTTCGACGGGAACGAACAACACTACGACAAAACTTTAAATTTACATCTGTACATTTGCAATCAAAATACTTAAAGACATAAAGCCCAAATGCACAAGGAAAAATTCAACATTTCTTGTCTCATTTATTTATTTGCACAGTAAACACAAAAACAACCTTTACCAGTTTCTTCGCCCCGCATCTGAAATCAACCTTAAAATATTTAACTAAAATAAAAGATTTAAGCGGCTAACAATTAAAAAAAAACATTAAATTTGTAAAGAAAGCAATATGTATGATTTTGAAAAAAAAATATGAAAAAAATGTTCAGGAAGCGGTTTCACGTTTCAACCTAAAATATGTATAGCATCAATCATTCGAATCGTTATTTGGTAACTTTTGTGTGAACAAATTTGTCTCAGCATAAATTGAGTAATTTTTAACTGAAGCGATATAATAAATAAATTTCTGATGATAAGGTTCCCTTAGGATACTCAAAAAATCTATTAGTTAATTTATTTTACTAATTTATTTTTAAAAAATGACTATTCGGAACACAATGCATTAATTTCAGTAGATGGTTTGACATTATATTCATAACATGGTATTTTATGCAGATTTGGAGCATAGAGTAGGATGAAACAAGTATACTGTTGAAAATAACGTATTAAAATAGTTTTCTATAAAATCCTCTAATAAGCTCACCATCCTCATCAGAATTTTACAATCACCAAACTTTTTTTTAATCTTAGTGATATGCTCTAAATATATATATTTTAAAGACTTAACAAACGTTTTACCGAAATGAATTTATTTTTATCTAAGGTAACTGAGATTAACTGCCCTAATCCATCATTTAACGGGTTGCTGGAAAAAAAAAACTGTGTAGTCCGAAGAACTTGGAATTAAAATCATTTTTGATAAACTTTGTGTTTTGTTCCGAAAAGTTGGCTGTACAATGTACCAAAAAATAAATGAAAGTTTATCTCAACTTGATATTTACAAAATACTTTGAGTTTTATGAAGCATTTAAGTGAGGAGAGAATGCGATGTTTACTATTCAATAAAACTAAAGCTGGAAAGAACGTCGTCGACATGAGCGCCATCACAAGATAAACAAAGCAATAAAATTTAATGATACAACCATTTTCAGGAAGAAAAATGAATAAAAATAGGAAACTATCTCATATCGATTCCAAGGAATATAGGAAAACTATTATCGATACTGTAGAAATTCGTCGCATGTGAAGCAAAAGAGCAGTAGTAATAACATAGAGATGAACTTTTCATGCCTTTTAATACAGTTAAGTGGAACTACAACTATGTTCGAGGTCATACAAATTTTTTCTTATTTGGAGAGGATAAGTTTTTTCTCATTATTTGTTTTGATTTATTTATTTTTTTTTCATGGATTTTCTGGGATCTCTAATATGGTTGACCTTTTAGAAAAACACCCCAATTTCTTAAAAAAGTAAAAATTATTTTCAAAATAAATTACTATAAAAATGTCAATTTTTAGCAAAGCAAACACCATAATAAATCAAACTAAAAATGTAGACAAAGAAAAGAAAAAAAATGAAAGAAAAAATAATTGGAATGAGATACTAAGATACTTGATGAGGAGAAATGTACGTTTGATCATACTGCTTAATTTCGTACCTAAGAATTTGAATAAAGAAAAACATATTTTAAATGTTGAAATTGTATAAAGAACAAGCAATTTTTATTATAGATTACGCACTGAATATATAGTTTTGGCAAAAAAAAGAAAGAAAGAAAAAGACCTTTATTTCAGTAAATATTTTACATCTCTATGCTTGAAATTAAAAGTTCACAGATTAGACCGTTTCTTATTACACATAGCAAGCATTTTTTATACTTAATTTAGAATGTTGAAGCATGTCCGGAAGAAAACTTAAATGTATTACATAAAGTTACTTTAGGATTCTTAATCAAATATGTTAAGCACTTAAAAAATAAATAAAATTATATTCAATATTTTCATGTTAACGCTCTGAGTTCTACTCGATCGCTCTATTTTCCCTAAAATAACGGCGCTCCTGTATGTCGTGAGAAAACATGAAATACCACATACCTTTATTTTCACGTATCACACTTTTCATTGTTTTTAACTGATGATTCATTGTTTTAACTGATAATTCATTATTTTAACCGATGAGTGATTTTTTAACCGATGACTCATTGGTTTAACTGCTGGTGGTTTCATTGTTTTAACTGATGAAACTTACAATTTACAAAATGTAGCTTTTGATACATCATTTTAGGCATTATAAAATTCAAAGATTTTAATTATTTATCTTGAACAAAGGTATCAAAACCTTCTAAGTTGCTTTGTTTGTTATGAAAAAACTGTTACATCAACTATTAAGTTATCTACACATCTAAGAAGAAGAAATGATATTCCACATAAAAAATAATTGTTGAAATAAATTTTTTTAATAATAATGAAAAGAGGGCAAAACTTGAAAGATAAATTTTAAAGTGTCGCAGGTGCAAAGTGTTTGTATTTAGTAAAATGTGAAGCATATATTTGTCCCAGTCAAATGCGTCACCATACCACATTTTCTGAACAATATATATTTTCCCAAATCATTACACATAAAATTATTCGGAGTAAGTCTTTATATTTCTTTCTAAGTTTTATTGCGTCAGAGAAATAATTACTATTTAATTATGATGCATACTACTCCCTTGAGAAATTTTGACCTCAAAACATCATTGAATATATAAAGAGAAAAGTGAATACGACACACAAAAGATGTCGGGCAACCCGAATAGATTTGTTTACGGCAGCTCATTGGCTGGTAACCTTGGAAACGGAAAAATATTCAATGCAGATAACAAGTTTTTGTACACCAAAAAACACTTGTTCAAACATTTAGTTCTATTATTGCGTTTGGGATGTCTAATTGAAGCACTTAAGTATCAATTACGTAGATAAACTCAGCGTTCAGTGTTATATTTTTTGAGCCGTATGAATGATATTCAGACAGAAAAGAACTCTCTAAAAAATGTTGATTTCAATTCGTTTTTGGCTCATTTTTTAAAAGCTGCTTCACCTTAAATGTCTACCCAAAAGCATTCTAGATTTTTTCCCTGATGATTGTCACTTAATAGGGTCTGGTGGGGGAAAGTGGTCAATGGGGTAAAGTGGTCATAATTCAAATAAATGGCTATAGCCTGGAAATTAATGTTCGAATATATGTGAAAATTTTATTTTAGGGTAGTGCATTTATAAACTATATTTTGAATACAAAATTTTACAACTGGCAAAATTTTATTTGGTTAAAAAAAATATTTTGTGTAAATATGAAAATTCTTAAAATCTAAACACCTTTTTTAACTTCCTTGGGAAATTTTGTTTGTTAGAATTATGAACAGATTGACTGTACAGGAAGCTTCCTACATGTCTCAAGAACTCTTACTCATTAGCAGTTAGCTGAACCTGTTTTTAATAATTTGTTAGAACAAGTTAAGTAAGATGGGGTAAAGTGGTCATAATATTAGGCTTAACGAATATTGTTCTTGTAAAGTCACTTAATCTTTAAGTATAAGGCAGATATAAATTAAATATTAATTTCACTTAATATGTATTGTTTTTACAATAAACAGGGTTAAATATACGAGTATATGCGTATGCATACGCATATACTCGTCCCTGCTCGTATATATACGTATTCACATAAATGCACCAATAAACACGTATTTGGGTACCTGCAATTATTTTTTATCGATAGAAATATACATTCGACTATACACGTATATTCCCGCTTATATGCTCGTATATATACGAACAATTATATACTCAGGGAGACACGTATATACGCGTACATACTCGAGTAGACACTTGCATACAAGCATATGATATACATGTATACAGGGTGAGTCTAAACTCTTGATCAAATTATTAAAAGGTTTTAAACGGGAGGATAAGAAGCGAGAATCATAAGAAACATCCAGAATCAAACTCAAGGCTGACGCGCTACATGCACGCAAAGCCAGAAACTGATGGATGCAAAACATGTCACAAATTTATTACACAAAGACAATATTACACAACATTTTAGGTTTTAAGAAAATTTTTAAGTTATTGATGAAATTTGCGGCCGGCAGCTGTAATACATGCATCGCAATCACTCTGTTGCAATTACGAGACTTTTGAAAAACATTCATCAGTCGCTGCACCTTCGTTGCGATGCGTGTATTAGAATTATTACAGGCCGTAACTTTTAACAACTGCTCTAAATATGTCTTAAAAACTAAAATGTCGATTAAAATCATCTTTGTGTAACAGATTTGTGACCTGTTTTGCTAACGTCAGTTTCTCACCTTTTGTGCATGTAGCGCGTCAGCGACCATAAGTTCCTTATGATTCTTTGCTTCTTATCCTCCCTTTTCACACCACTTAGATTTTGCAAAAAATCTTGGATTCATTTTGTGAGCATACATGTATATTAGCGGATATACTCGTGGATATACGTGGATACATGTACTGGTGTACACACGTAAATGCACGTACATACGTCTAACAGGTATATAATCGTGTTTACACGTAAACATACGAATAATACTCGTGTTTTCCTATATATTTTCGTGAGTAGACATGTATAAACACGCACTGGAGATATCCACGAATTAACTCGTGTATACTCGTATAAGTATGTATGTACACTTATATATGCGTATATACGTCGACTGTACACGTATAAACTCAGGTATGCACGCATATACTCGAGATACAAGCGCAAAACACGCATATGATATTCTTTTCTACGCTTTACTCGCATATACACGTGATACGTATATACTCGTGTAGACACGTATACACTCCTATAGGTAATCACGTATACATGCGTGAATATATACGTGTATACACTCGTGTATACACGTATCTACTTGAGTAGGCATGTGCATGCATCTGATGTATACATGTATCTATTCATCTATGAACATGTTTACTCATGTCTACACGACACGTATAGTAGACTCGTGTATACCCTTATATACTCGTACATATACTTGTAACTATGAAAATAACCGAAATATACAAAAATTAGGGTTATTTGTAACGGTTTTGCAGTTTTTTTAAACTATGACCACTTTACCCCATGCTATGACCACTTTCCCCCATCCCATGGGGTAAAGTGGTCATAAATACAAAGGGAAATGAATGTGTTATAAAACTACTTAAATTCAATATTTTTTTCCTGAAATGCAATGTACCGTGTTCGTTAATGATGCAATGTAAAATAACAACAAAAAAAGTTGAAGTGTTTAAAGAATTTATTGTTTTTATTATCCACTTAAGTTGAAAACCTACGATTTTATGACCACTTTACCCCACCAGACCCTACGCAGAATCGAAATTATCTGTACTTAATGTGTATCTTATCGCATAAACGAAGTTTTTTTGATAATTTTTTGAAATAAATCTTATGGTTGCTTATATTGAGAAAATATGAGGTTGAAATATTCAATGAAAATGAAGTTTGACCTCTGTTATACGGTTATACCTGTAAAAAAGAAAGGTTGCAACATATTTATTGTAAATTCTGATTATCTCTTGCATTTTAATTATTGCAGTCCTCAGAAAAAGATCTTGCCGCCTTTAAAGTTAAATGATGCTCACATTTAAACGATAATTGGTAGGGAAAATTCAATAAGCAAAGTTTCCTTATTACGATTTTTCGACCATCGTTATTGAAATTTTCTAACCAATTTGGAATTACAATGCATAAGATATTACGTTTCAAGCAGTCACAATTTTTGGTGTTAGATATAAAATACTAAAATTTTAAATAGAGTTTAAGCAGAAGTGTCTTGTTTTTAAAAACAATTTCCTTTGCTATATGCAGAATTTTAGACTACTTAGCAAAAAAAGGTAGTATTTGATTGTAAACATATGCCGTACTATACTGCCGTGTGCAGGTAAACGGCAGTATCTACAAAAATGAGTTTTTGAGATAGTTGAAGAAACGCGTTTTAGATTCAATACTAACAATAGGAAAATTTTGGAATTAGCCGTCTTTTACGGGCCTTTTTTACAGCGGAAACCAAATATGCGAGCTTATTCAGTAAAGATAATGTACACCAGATGACAAAAATGCAAAAAAATTTAAAATTAAAAATTTTCAGTTACTGCCCTTTACATGCACACGGCAGTATAGCTCCTTCATCTACAGTTTGTGCAAAGCAAGTTATCTAAAATTACCCTGTTTGAAGGAAATAATGATCAGGTTAATTAAGAATTGCTTAAATATATGTTAATAAACGTATTGCTATAGATTTGATATCATCAAGCTAAAATGTATCTGCTATAAAATACTGAGCGAAGTAAAATTTAAATTGTGGTTTTTCACCAGAGCTGTCAACAGTTAAAAGACACTGAAATGACAAATCTTTAGTTGTACAAATTCATTTTTTAGCATCATAAAATAAGTCAAAGTAGATGCTCAAAATGAAGTTCCATAAATTACAGCGGTAAATGATTGATAAGAGCTGCCAGAGTTTAATCCACTTGTTGTTTTTTAAATAAATTGCCGGCTTTCAAGCAATAGTTACTAAGTCTAAAACTCAAGTTTTGTGACATTCATTTTAAACTTTTAAATCAGAAAATAGGAAAACTCTGGCAGCTCTTATCAATCATTTACCGCTGTAATTTATGGAACTTCATTTTGAGCATCTACTTTGACTTATTTTATGATGCTAAAAAATGAATTTGTACAACTAAAGATTTGTCATTTCAGTGTCTTTTCACTGTTGAAAGCTCTGGTGAAAAACCACAATTTAAATTTTACTTCGCTCAGTATTTTATAGCAGATACATTTTAGCTTGATGATATCAAATCTATAGCAATACGTTTATTAACATATATTTAAGCAATTCTTAATTAACCTGATCATTATTTCCTTCAAACAGGGTAATTTTAGATAACTTGCTTTACAGACCCTTTATTCTTACAGTAAATTACTCTTGTTGCTTTTAAATTGTATAGTTGATTTATATCATAAAATAACTAACAGTAAAGTATAGTTTATTGCAGTGAGTTATCTTTCTTTTTAGACATTTACCAAAATGACGTCAAATAGTTCTCGTACAAAGTGCAGAATCAACCTTTTTGTTTAAACCAAAACCCTTTAAAAACGGTATTTCGATGCAGGAAAATTTTAAGCAAACAAATTACATCTTTTAGAAAGTAATTATAGTAGTAAATAATTTTAAAAAATGAAAGTGTGTATCGATCCAAGTTGCAGAAACTATTTCATTGAAAAATAGGCAAATGAGGGAGAAATCAGCGACACTTTTTTTTTTTTTTAATTTTTCACCAACACTAATTTAGCTCGATTAATGTACTAAATAATTGACTTGATAAATAAATCATTTCCTTCAGCGCGTTTCGGAGAACATAAAATAGCTGCGTGCTTTTCCCCAGACTTGTGTATCAATGCAATGCAGATAATGCTGTCCAAATTCCTATTTCAACGATTTTCTTTCTGTTAACAAGCATTATTTTAATAACAATTGTACTAAACCTTTAAGTGTATTCACATGTGAACTCGATTCTGGAAACATCTGGGCTCGATAAATTCAAACTTGATAACTGTTCAAAGTTACTGCTAAAAGGGCTTCGCTCTTGATATAAGCGTGTTAATATTTTCTTTGAGTAGCGATCCTTTCAGCTCATACGCCGACTAGTTTTGTTAATTAAACAACATTGTACTTTCAGAATACATCTTAATGGCTCTTAAACTCAAAGGGATCATCTCAATATTTAGGAAAGTTGTTTTGTTCAGATATCATTAAATAATTTCCAGAATTAGTCTCTGCATTATTATGACTACCACACGTTAGCTATATATTTTTTCTGTGCATTTCCCAGCTCTTTTGCTTTGGAAATTACAATTGGACTACCTTTATTTTTAATAAAACGTTTTTCAGACTTGAGACAATTTTTATTCAAATTATTTGATTAACAAGCAGACTTTTTTTACTAACGAACTGAAACAGCACTACAGAACTAACAATAGAAACAATATCATGAGTAATGCTTTCTTGGACGAGTTAACACAATAAAGTGACGCTTACCCGGAAAGTTAACAGCTATACTCCGCAAACCTTTAAACGGTATATTTTTATCAAACCAATAAAATTTTGAAGCTTTATTTTCACCCCCCCCCTCCTCTTCCGAATTAACTCAGTATATTTGGTCAGAATTTAGCGGAATACTATTCGCCGAGAACGAATGACATTTGTCGGTTGAGTGTAACCTTGACATACTATAAGAAATATACAGTCACAACTTTAGTCACAAAAATATCCCCCCCCCCCTCCTTTTTTTTGAGAAATAAAAAAAGGAAAATTTATTTACTAACTTTGCTAGGCGAGTGCAATAATGTAAATTTTGCAATTTTTAAAATCCAAAAATACCAAAAAACTAAAAGGGACTCAAAGTTGATCAGAATAGCTCAACGTTACCCTAAATGAATATGGTTCTTTTTTATAGATGTCATCAAACAACGTTTCTTTAAAAAAAATACTTAGTATGACCCTGTTTATGTGCAGATGATTTCACCTCTATACGTACGTACAACTAACGAAGAAGGACCAAACGTTTAAAATATTGTCGCAGAAATATCGAAGAAAGTTGTGTAATTTATACATTGTATTATATCCATAGAAAATTCAAATTTCCCTGGCATAAATGAATGTTACTTCACTAAACAAACTATTTATTACTAAGGAGCAAGTCTCATCTTGAATTACCTGCTAATGTCCAAAATGCTAAAGAGCGCTTAAGAATATTAGATGTCAATTAAAATTCACAATTCAACTAGTTTATTTTCGAGTACGAAAACCATAAAAATATAATTGCCCCGAATTTGCATTAATATCCCCAATCTCCCATCTGTTTGCTTGGAATTAATTAGGAGGTTATTGTATGCACATCGATCATGGAATGATGTCAGTAACAGGGATCAAATTAAACGGTTCCGACGCCAATATGATGGACGAGGCACGAGCAAATTTTACTGGAATAGCAAAATGAAACTCATCTTTTCTCCGAAATTATGCAGGAAGTCAAAAACAAAGCCTTATGAATATATTTTCACTTGATGATACCGATTTTCACCACAAAAAAAAAGTATTTTATGGATTGGAGACGAATAGATTTGGTTTTATGTGGGCAATAGATGAAAATATTTTATAAGCTTCAAAAAAAAAAAAAAAAAAGTTATATTACATATATATATATATATATAATATAACGTATGTGTGTTATATGAAAAAATACTAAACTGAAAAAACAAGTGCAATAATCTAAGTAAAACATTTTTATTAAATAAAAAACAGTTTTAAAATTATTCCACGAAACGACCTTTTGATATGAGAAAAAAAAAACAGTCAAACTTATCTGACGAGGGGATATTATACTTGATAAGAAAGCAATATTTAGGCAAGTCTCATAAACACGTGTGTTGATGACACGTTTTCATTCCACTAGGTGTGTTGCAGTCCAATATTTCTAGAGCTAGAGCCTCTACATGTAGATATAGGGGCCTTATCTAGAACGTTTGAGGCATCAGAATGAAAACCGAGAACTCCTTCACTCAACTTATCATTTTCTTCGAGCTCAAATACCTTGAAGTTTGAAGTTATAGTATCTGACATGCCAGAACATGTCTTACATGACCGCCAGGCACGTAAATAATTAATCAAAAACATACCCACCGTTGCCTGGGTCAGTAATAATATTGAGAAATAATTTATACTTTCCCATATTTATTTTTAGCTGTGACCCGCGGTTTGATCCGCGTTTATAAGACAACAATGTGTTAAAAAACTATTTTAAGTACATCACGCTATGATATATATATATATATATATATATATATATATATATATATATATATATATATATATATATATATATATATATATATATATATATATATATATATATGGTAAGAAATTACGCATCCTTATCCACATCGATGTTTTCCGCTAAATAAGAAAATCGAAAAAAATCAACAAAAAATAAATGAGAACCTTCGAGTTTTAAATTAACTACAATTTTTAAATGAATCGCATAAAAAATGCTGCAAATCTTCCTGCCCGCAGTCGGTTTCGAACCTGAGATCCTACTGTTGTTTGTTCAGCGCTTTACCGGCTGAGCCATTCAGGCAACATTATTTAGAGCTATCGACGCAATTAAAAATTTATCATTATTATTAATGATTTAATTTCAATTTATTGTTGCTACATTCTTATTAGTCATATAGGGTGATGTTATCTAGCCTATATCCTTTCCCAATAAAGGGACCATTCAACAAAAAATAATTTTTCAATTCGAACCAGTAGTTCCTGACATTAGCGTGTTTTAACAAACTTTTCAGCTTTGTATTATTAGTATAGATGATACGCTGGTCATAAACACTTAGTCACTACAATTACAACGAGTTGAAAGAGTGTGTGCGCATAGTGTTCTCTTTTTTGTTTTGTGCATAGAGTTAATTAAATAAATAAATACTGTTTACGCAGATAAAATGTAAAAGCAGATATTGATTCTTAATATAATGTAAACAAATTCATCTTTTGTCAAAGCGTTGTGTCAAGTTCAAAAAGACTGAGTAAAAAATCTAAATTTTTTTTTCGCAATGAGCAAAGATAAACAGCGTACTTGTTTTGTGAACCCTAATTCTGAGAACTTTATAAAGTTACTTTTCATAAAAAAATGACAAATGTTACTTCCCTTTTTTTAATATGCGAAAGGTTTATTGCTCTTTCTATAAGGAAATTGACATCTCTTTAGACGCCACAATCAGGAATGACAAATTCAGGACCCTTTAGAGTAAAAAAAATGCGTTATAAGAGTGGTTTTTAATAGCAAATATTTTTTTTTATTTTTGATTGCAAATTTGTTTTATATTTTTGATAGCTATTTTCTTATGCATTTACAGGCGAAAAAAAATTCGTCCCTTTCAATCATAATGCAGCACTCGACAGCATTACTTCGTTTGCTTGAAAAAGAATCGTCTTTTAATATATTATTTTTCAAATTACTTTTGGTGTATATATTTATTCCAACTTACTACATGGTTAATAGAGTAAGATTCTTGAAATGTGGTAATTATCATGTTTTTTTTTTCATTAAAACAAAATCTGTATTGAAAAAAAAACACTGGGTGACATAGATGCATTACCCAACTGTTTCTTTTACTGGGAAATAGGAATGGTTGTGGTTTTTACCGTTTCGGAAAACGAAGTGATAAATGACCTATCCAGCGTCACTGTCGTCAACTATCAATTTTCGAAAATTGTTACCCTACGTAAGCTAGCTTATTTTTCCTTCTAATTTTAATAGCTGATTTATTATTTTTTACTGTTTTGTATGTGTTTCTGCTCTTTTTAGCTTACGTCAGTTTAGAGTGAATACAATTTTAATACAATAATACTAATAATAGGAATAATAATAATGCAGACAGACGAGCTACTCAAGTATTGTTTTTCTCTCACGAATAAAAGCGGTTATGTTTTCATTGTTTCGGAAAACAAAGTGACAAATGACATATTTACTGTCGCTGTCGCCAAATATCAGTTTGCGAAACTGTTTCTTTACGTAAGCGGGCTAATTTTTCCGCTTGACTTTAATAACACATATGGCCGATTTATCTTTCGTTTTGAGTGATAGAATATATGTTTTGAAAAATATATGTTTTCAAGAGAGTGAAATTCTAATTTCCATTCTAAGTGCAATTGTTTCACAAATGCAATTAGTGTAACGCATTTCGGGATAGGTTATTCGCCATATGGAATTTAAAACAATTTTTCTCATTTTTTGTTCTCGTTTTAACGTTATCTTCAACTAGCGTCATACTTATGATCATTTTTGAGCATTTGTCTACTTTGAATAACATACTATTCTTTTCATGAATTTTATGTTTGGGTCAATTACAGATTTTAAGCCCAATGCCCAACATACGTTATAATAATGTTTTTTTCTTTCCTAGTGAGTAAAACATTTAATATGATATAAACATACTATTTTTAGAATTTCGCACTGTTTTAAAGAGTCGTAGTGATCTTGCCAGAGTAAAAATTATACTTGCAATGAAAACTTCACACACGGGAGATAGAGTTTCAAAAAGAAAAAACAAAACGTTTTCAGAAAAAGTGAACGGAGATATAGAAATAAAGATGATACATGATAAATTTTAAAAACAACGAAATTTTTATTATACATTTTGTAATAAATGACGATTGAACTTAAAAACAAAGCTCGATAGTGTTTGAAAAACATAATGTTCTTGAACAAAGACAGAGTAAGGGTTATATTTGCATTGAAAACTACACACAGGAACTTTGGAGTTTTAAAAGGAAAAAAAAAACATTCTTCAGAAAAAGTTAACGGAGACATAGAAATAAAGAAAATAGATGATAAGTTACGAAAAACAACGAAATTTTTGAAATAAATTACAATGGAACTTAAAGCTCGCTGGTTTTTAAAAGACAAAATGCTCTTGAATGGAGCCATAGTAGGCTACTATTTGCAATGAAGACTACACAAACGTGCTTTGGAGTTTCAAAAAGAAAGAACCCTTATTAAGAAAAAAAGAATAGAAATATAGAAAATAGATAATAAATTATGAAATTCGATGAAAATTGTAAAATAAATTTTTAATTAAATAGCAACAGAACTTAAAAACAAAGCACGGAACAATCTCTAACTCGTATGGGAAGAAATAAAAGATAAAAGAAAACATACACTAATAACAAAACGGTTTGTAGAATGGTTTTGATATTATTTTCAGTTTTTACTGTCAGTTACAAATTTGCAGACAATTTGCTTCGGTTTCTCTTCTTTTGTCAAAAAGTTCTCTATTTAATACATTCTAGTGCTCTCTACATTATTTGAACGGCTTTGGTACATAAAAGTCAATCGAACTTTTAAATTAATCGATTCAGACATACGAGAAAGAACCTGAAACTAATATACAATTAAAAATTCTCGTATATAGTTGGTTGAATTTCTAAAGACCAATGCAATGCAACCCAATTACAACAACAATACTTTTGGGCATCAATTTTCTCCTTTCATTTCTGAAAAATCTACTAATATAATCAATTCACTTTATTTTCTTTTTTATTCTGATTTTTTTATCTGTTTTTGTTGTAAACGTTTCTAACGTTTTAGGATGCTTTTGATGCTATTTTGAAGGTTTATCGAAATTCTTATCCATTTGGTCTCCGAAAGTTGAAATTAAAAATATAAAACAATGTAAAATTATGAAAAACTAACTACATCTTCTTAGCAGAGATCGAAAATTATATTTGTTTCTATCTGTAGTCTCCCCTCATTTCTCAAAAATCTGCCTACTCTTAAACAATTCAATTTCTTTTCTTTTTTTATCTGTTTTTGTAATAAACGTTTCTAACCTTTTGGAATACCTTTGATGGTATTTTAAAGGTTTATCGAAACTTTCATCCATTTTTTCTCCGAAAGCTGAAATTAAAAATATAACCCAAAGTGAAATTATGCCAAACCAACTACATCTGCTTAGAAGAGGTCGAAAATTACATTTTTGTTTCTATCTGTACAGTCCCCAAACACGAAGTTAGCTAGACATCCCGCGATGTTTCCCTTATCACTCCCCCATCTTTTCCAGGTTTCTTAAAGCAACTTGTAACATCACTTCTGCCTGTATTGCTTAAATAAAACAAACAAAATATTTTCTGTCCAATATGCATTTGCAATGCAACCTTTTCATAACGAGAATTATTTCGACTTCTCAGGAGTCAGCTGGCACATTCTATGTTCCAGCGTAACATTACTGAGAAGGAGGAAGTACTCAAAACGTCTCGTATGATACACTCGGCGTGTAGTTTAATAAATTTCAAAAACATGTAATGGTTAATTAATGGGATGTGGTTTTGATAGTGAAAAAATGTCCATTTAGATGCGTGTCTACTTGGTCGTGAGCTTTTTTTATTCGTATTTCACACAGAAGATTTTAATATATTTTTTGTTTTAACGTAGTATTATTAATCCGAGAGAGATCGTACGAGGCACACAGTCACCCTATTTTTACCCAAACACCTGTCGCAAGGGTAAACATTTATCTGAAATCAATCGCATTTTCCGTATCCTCCTCTCGAACAGTACCTTTGGTGATTTGAGTGTTATTTTTACTTTTCTTTTCTTTCTGCGCGTGAAGCATCATTTCTTGGAATTCAAGTGGTAATGGGGTTACTCACTCTACCCACGCGACTGTTACTGCTTCGAAATTTGTCATTCTAAGCAGCGTAGTTTTGCATTCTGTAGCTCTTTTGTTACATTTATATTACTTTGTGCCCTGAATAATGGCGTGCAAACGTAAACTTACTGATTATGAAAATATAGAAAATGATGATTTATAGAAAATTTTTAGGTAAAACTGATTGGGGTGCCTCAGTCACCCCGTGCGATCTCTTTTGTCACTGGTTTGTGCGCGATCTCTCTCGGGTTAAGAAGAACGTGTAAAGCGTGGAACGTACATTTAGAACTTCTTTTCAAGGTGGGACACATCCTTGAAGCTATGTCGTTCCGGCGATTGGAAAAGTACCATAGTGACTAGCTTATTCAAAATAAGAGAAAATGAAAATCCTACAACAATTTATTTTTTTAATCTAGTAGCGAATATTCTAGCTTATCGTTTTCAATAAAATGCCGAGTAAAATGATGTTTCAACACTTCTAAAACTTAGATTTTTAATCAGTAAACATTCTCTAACTTGGAAAAAAAAAAACACGCATTATTAATGGCCGACAAATGAAAACTTTTGTAAAAAATAAAATAAGTTTTGAAATTCAATACACAATTGAGGAATTTAGTTATTTTGTTTCTTACTAAGTTCAGAAAAATGTCGATTTACAAGAAATCGACATGTTTTTCTACACACTTATACAGTTGTAGTAACAACTCTTTGTTACATTTAGTCTTTGTTACATTTTTAACTGAATAAAAAAAAATAATATTTGATGCTGTATTTCGAATAGTTCAAAAAATTAGTTTTATTACGGAATTACATTTTAATAAACTGATTCTTATAGTTTCCTGGTGGTTAGGATTTTACAATTTTTTAATTTCAGAATAAGCTTATTTACCAGTTTTCGTTAAGTTTTATTTTAAAAAAGATGACTTTCACAGATTATTAATCTGAATTTACCCATTTATATGCCAATTTAAATGAAGACATAATATTTATGAATTAAAATAGTACAACTCTAATGTACTTTATATATTCAACTGCAATCATTTTCCCCATTGGATACGCATTTTAAAACAAGAATAAATACTCATTAATCAAAAGAACACATGATAGTTTATTCATTTAAGGTAAGTGTAACTATGATGTTTGTCCTAGACATTAAAATCTGCAATACGTAATGTCAAAGTTCAAGTCCATAAAATGAAGAAAAATAGGCAAAATAAGTAACAGTAGTAAGTTGTTAAAGAGGGATTAACACTTCTGCTTAGTATTCGTTCAGCAGTATTGAGCAGAAGAACTTTGACCCAAAATTTGTTATCTTGCTTTATACTAAATTTGAATAGGTAACGTAGAAATTGTCAAAATATATCACAAAATCAAGATAACTTAAAAAAAAAAAAAAAAAAACTTAAGTTTAAGAACGCTACAAGATATTAGAAATGAATTTCTTCAAGTACCACATAGCATGTAACATGAATGAAAATGATCGTTAGCAACCAAGCAGAATTTTTGGATTTTTTTGAAAACAGAAATAAAATATTTTCAGCATTGTGCCTAACAATTTAGCTTTATCATCTATAGATTACTGGGGAAAAAATAAGAGTCTTCTTTAATGTAATAAATCTCATATAAAAATAGAGTTTTTTCCCCAAGAATGGAGAAAATTAACTTTATGTTATTTAAAAACAAACTCCTCAATTACTGTTCGGTCCCTACTAGTTTAAATAATTTCAGTTATGTGAGCAACATTTTCCAACTTATCAAGAAAAATCTCTGACAACATAACATTTAATGCTACAAGCAAAATTCTTTCACCTGATTCACATTCACGCACATATGCAACCATTACATTACCGTACATTGACAAGAGCAGAGAAAAAGAACAAAATTCGGAAGCATCACTTGAAATTGCAATATTGCATTCCTAACGTAATGAGTGTTAATTGAATCCCATTTATGCTTGTAACAAAACAGCAAGTCTCCAGTGCGATAGGAAGGGGAAAAACTTCAGCAGTTTTAAATGAATAGCAGCTTACAGAAGCTTGCACGCAGTGACAAAGAATTAAAAAAAGGGGGAAAAGCAAAGCGAAATGACCCGAAGTAATTAAATCACGTGACAGTGCATTTCCCGCCATTTAGGTGCTAAATGTGGCGGCGAAGGCAAAGTGCTTCACACGCTCCTTTGGATTTTCAATGCAGTCTAACTTTTAAACAAGTTTCAAGCCTGTCCATATATTTCGCACCGCCTCTATTTTGACACACTTGAAAAATTCTGGGATTTTTTAAAAAGCATAGGGAGCATAGTAGAAGGAATGACACGACTTTGGAGGAGAAAGAATTCTATTAGGACAATGCTTTAGGAACTGGTTATATAGCTTCAAGTTTTTAACCTTTGATCTCCTGGGTAACAAATCACGGATGAATAAAATTGGAGTCAGTGCTCTCGTGCATTGCTGCCTACTAAATTGAAGCAATGGTTGCTCGATTGTAAAATAATCAGTAGCATTGTCTATTGCATGAATTTTTTGCCTGTAAACTTATACAAAACTCATAGTTCGTGTAAAATATACATGCATCATTAATTGCTATTATTGTTGGATTTAATATTGAATACATACATTCATTTCAATACTTAATACTTTTTTGAATATATATTTTTTACCTGTTATGTTTTATCAGCTTCTAAATATGAGTTCAATTTTTATAGGAGTTAATATCTACATTTAGTTTTTATAATTCAATTATGTTTTATTTCTTTATTACATTTTTAGTTCTATAACAAAGAAAAGGAGCATTTCATACATAATGCTTCGAGTCTTAAAGTTTACTTTTTGTTCAACAATTAACTCTGTTATTTGTTTATTTATTGGCATTTTCTCAGAATATACCATTTGTGAGGTTTTGCACATTTTAATTTGAAACCGAAACTATACTTTTCTCTTTTTTGAATTGCTTATGGATTATTTTTTTCTTAAATTGAGGTATAATTTTTGTACTGTCATAAAATGTAAATTTTGTGCAATGACTGCCAACATTTTCATATGAAAGGCTGAAACATAGACACATATAGTATGGTACATTTTAATTGATACATCAAAGTCTTTTGACCGCGACATAATTATGTATTTAAAATTTGTGGGTATAAAATAAAGCAAAAAAAAAAAAAAAAGACTTACACTGATCAGTAAAATTTAAGTGCTGAAATGTACTCGTATGTGTGGAAATGAATGAAAAATTTAAAAGAAGAATATCAATCTTGGGGTAGCTTTAACGCAACTGCGGTACTCTCTTAATAGCTACTGTGATAACCGCAATAAATACGTACTTTCGTTAAAATAAATAAACAACCCCGGTTTGAAAAAAAAAAATCTCCCCCTTTCCCCAAATCGCTCACGAATTTCAACTAAAATTATTTTTTGCAAAAATAAAAATACGTTTAGTACCAAAATCAGCTCAATTCTCGTTTTAAGGTTCTATTGGAGAGCAAAAAAATATTCACGGATTGGGCGATTTAAAAATAAAAAAAACGGTTTTTGACAACAACTTTGGATCTGATTGAAATAGATGCGTTCTAAATTATTTTCTTGCGCGATAGTATCCACCAAGATATATTAAACTGTCCAATAATTAAAAAAATAATAAATTGAGCTGGTTTTTATTACTAACTATTGAAACACTATTTTCTGTTTCTATAAGGTCTGGCATATTGAATCTGGTTCAAAGTTTATGCAAGTTCCTTGTTTTTGATTCTTATTTATTTTTTTTATAAGTCACAGTACTTTAATATGTTACATGCTGATTTAAAAAATCTTTTATGCATTTGCTGTTGCAGCGCTTCCTCTTTTTTATTTTGCTTAAAATTTAAGCGGTAAAATGCATAATTTTCAATAAATGCACCCATAACTACTTAATTACCATAAGTACTTTTCAGGAAATGTATCTGCAGTCTAATTAAGTACAGTCTCATTTTAAATAAATACAAAATATAAACTTTCGTCTATTTAATTTTTAAAGTAACATTTCCTGTATCTTCAGCTGACTTAGTACTATAATGTTCTACTTCTTTATAAAAGATCTCTTAGGGAATTAGAGAGCATAAAACTACGCCAGAAAGGGAGAAAAGGATAGCATTCTCCATGCCCTAAATCATTACTAACAAATATATGGCACTCGTCTAACTCTTACCGGTATTTAAGTACCCAATGCAGCGAATGCGAAGTAAATTCATTTTATGAGCTGCAGTACTCAACAATGACAGTTTTTTTTTTCATCGAATTTCCCGAAATAGTATTCAGTTTTTCGAAACAAAGCATTTATATTGCTGGATTGTAAACCTTCAGCAAGCATTTTTCACAAATGCATTTTAAAAATGGAGTTGAAATAAATTTAAGACAAATGGCCTAAAAGTATCTTCTACAAAAATCAAAGAAGAATAAATCAGAATTAATAAAATTAATTGATAATATTTAGAAAAATATGACATTTCATTTGAGGAGTTGAGTATCAAAACAAGTTCGATAGATTTTTTAAAAATTGTACAGGGGAAAACGAAAAACATTCCCGGATTGGGATTTTTTTCAAAGAAACCTATATTTGACAGAAATTTTTGACCTCATTGGCTGGATAGGTTTTAAATGATTTTGCATCCTGACAATATCACCAAGTAGTATGAAATTATGAGAAAAAAAAAACTTTGAAAAATTGATGGAATGTCTGATTTTGATAGTAAATGAAAGTTCCGAAATTCAACACAACGCAGGTTCAAAAATAACATTCAATTTTTTGATCCAGATCATTTCCGTCGTTGGAAATTAAAAACTTCAGGGACTTTTCCTCGTAAATGCATTTAAAACTAAAATAAAAAATTAATTTAAGTGAAATGACTTAAAATTTCTTCCACTAAAATGATAGCAGAATAAATTAGCAGCAGAAAAATACATTCATGCGGACTACAGTGTTTTAACGCAAGACGGGATTTTTTTTCACTGAATTTTAAGGAAACCACATACAGTTTTTCTAGACAGAAAATTTCTATGACTCGAATATTAAATGTCGAGAGAGTTTTCTCTTAAAAATACATTAAAAACTTAAACAAGAATAAGAGCGTAAACATATCAACGAATAAGATTGAATGATATTTTGGAAGAATATATAACATTTTAACTGTCTTTATGTCATTTAGTTACTTGCTGAGCAAACTAAAATTACATTTAAAATTATGAAAATAAAATTGAGTTAATTTTTTTTCACTTAAATTGTTGATCATTTGCTGTTAGCTGCTTATATATCGTAAGATATTTGTCATACAATAATACATAAATCAACTTGTGCACATCCCGACTAAAAAATGTACACCATTTTATCCTTTTTTACATACATCATAACTGTGATACAAAATAAATTACCAAATAAACAGATGATAAACAATTATTACTAAATTAAATTATCATTATAAAGTGAGAGAAATTAATCCTAAGTTAACTACGAATTAAATCCGCAGCAACCGCTGTACATTGCATTAAATCTAACAAATATATATGTTTTAACGCCAGGTAGCGATTACAATCCAACTTTAACAAAATTACTTGGCGAACAAGTTATGATATACACATACAAAGCCTTCCATAAACTGAGCATTGTAGGCTTACGTTAATGCTATTTCCTTCACATCTCCATACGAAAAGAGAAATAAAAAGAATTACGCACATAAACGACTCAGAAGTGCATATAAATCAAAGTTTTCGCATGCACTTTGCGTGCAAACCTTCTATACTAAAATGAGATATATGCTGCCAGAATTTTCGTCACTTCCTTTCTACAAGTGAATTATTAACAGATAATCTCCCTTTGTTCGCGCGGATTTCTTTTTTTTTTTACTTGGATTAAATGGTACAGAAGCAACTGCCAAAGTGGGTTTTATTTTTACTTTTTCTGTCTTTACTGTGCGTTATTAGTTTAAAACAAACGTCTTGATTTCAACATTGGTGGCATTAACATAAAAAACACAAAAATGAAATTTAAATATACATTAACCAATACTTGTGCGAAATTATTGAAAGAATCAACTTTAATTTTACCGTTATTCACTGTGTCCTTTAACGAGAAGTCAGTTACTAATGTGCGCAAGCTCTACAAAAACACGCGTAAAAAAAGCCTTTATAAACTTTTAACGGATTTGGACACATAATACATCTTGAACAACGAGATCTGATAACAATATTAAACTTGTAGGAAGTCAATTTCAGAAGCCCCGTCAATAAATGTTTGGAATTTGAACCGGATTTTATATTAAACAGGAGTGATGTTACTATTTTACTTAACTCGCGTTAAAAAAATGATTTTTTTGCAACACATTTAAAACCACGTCTTACTCATTACACAATGCACTCTCTTAAAAAAAAAAACCACGATATAGCAAATTAAATGAAATTTTACATATAAGATGACAATATTGATACAAGAAAATCTCCTTTCGTATGGAGATGTGAAGTAAATGGCATTAACAAAAGCCTACAATGCTCAGTTTATGCAAGGCTTCGCATGTAAAGATCATAACTTCTCACAAGAGCTTTAATACTCTCCGATTCTAGAGTTGCTCTGAAGTCTATTGTATCTGATAACCATCCCTTGAAACATAACATACTGCATTGTCCTCATCACCTTCAGAATCTAGCGACTCTCAAGAAATCTATCGTCCTCCAGTTAGTTTCTGCCTACTGTGGAATCCCTAGTAATGAGATTGCAGATTACCTGGCCAAAAAGAGTGCTCTGGTCAAACGGAGTTTTTTTCGGTACACTACAATATGAATGAAAAGTTAAGAATGTGAAATATGTGTTTCAATATATACGAGAGCTCATGGAAAAGCATCACAAAAACGAAATTGTTTGCTATATTTTCCCGTCACTTTTTTCAGCATTGTAGGGACTTATACTATTTGGATGCACAATGTCGGAGTTTTTAGCAAAGTTGTTGAGGTAATGTAAAATTTACCGCGCTTAAAGGTACCCTATTTAATGAACGTCTGTCATTCTTGTTTTTTCTCACCAAATATTATCTGAAAGCTAAATTATCAACCCTATTTGATGGAACAGCAGCTACACTTTTCTTCGTAATCAGATATGCGACCTTAGTTTTCTGAGTGTCTTTTCAGTTTATATATATATATATATATATGACTAAGAATAGAAAATTCTTTGAAACCACATTAAAAATGAAAAATAAACCATAAAAAAGTTGTACAAAATTACTGCGAACAAAAGAATACCCGAAAGTACATTATAAACAGCCAAAACAATACAGTCATCTCTCGATAACTAAGTCACAAGTGACCGGCTAAAACGTTCGAATTATTGGTAGTTAGAATTATGGGAAGTTTCCACAACAGTCAAGAGTTTGGGACCCAATAAAAACTTCGAGATAAAGAAATGTTCGATTTATACGCTTCGAACTATCGAGATCCGACAGCAGTTTATGAACTGATACCCCCCTTCTCCCCAAAAAAGAGACGGTACGTTAAAAGCGGGAAGTAAGAGCTTTTAAGTTTTTTATTTGCAGCACCTTAAGCTTAATCCATGAAAAATCAACTCATAATTGCTGGCTTAGATTACTTTTTTTTCCTTTTCTTACCGCATAACAAGATTTGAAAGTAAAATTTACATAAATAATCACAATGCCTAAATACATGCAGGGAAGAAACAGATGAGTTCAATTTTGAAGGACAAATTTAAATATTAATCTCAGTGCATTAGTCTTCTCTGAGACTTTTTTTTTTGAATCAATCACGTAACTAGCTATAAGCAAGTTAAAACTGTAGAAACATTTAGCTGTAACTAACTAGATTTAACAGCGCTATACAGAGTGGATCGATAATCTTTACATAAGGATGTTATTGCAAAGCTGCCGTTGGAAGTATTGCAGTAACTCGTCGAGTCATCTGCGTTATCAAATCTTGAAAATCCAATAACATTATTATCGCTTCCATGCCCATTGTTTTCCCCCCGATTATAATAGTATCAATTCAACGAAGCGAATGTCACTTCAGCTAGCATGTACGGCTCATCTATTACTTAAGTTGGCTTGGCCAGTCGCCAGACGACAGAGTTAATAAGATAAATTAGGTGAAAGATTGAGGGTTCAAGCAAGGTTGTATTATGTTGCTCTTCAAGGTAGATTTCGGTATCTGGGATGCACCCAGACTATCATACCTTCCGAGAGATGAGCCTATGGATGACTAATTACTGGTTGGTTGACACGCTGGAAACGAAAATGGTATTTCGAAGTTCTGGTCATATGACTAAGTGATTTGAATCACAATTCATTGCACATTTCGATTCAGATTCTCCCATGTTTGATTATGATAATTAAGAACGTTCTGCAAATCTTTTCATACAGTTGCATCTTTTTCATAGATCTAAGTCCACCGCAGTATTTTCTTAAATATTGCATGTCGACTGGAAAAAAAGTCAATGTTCAGAAAGGAAAGCCCTTTGTGCATGTGGCGTAACTGCTGTAGACAAATGCTTAGTCATCATTACTTTCGTTCAAAAGTTTAAACTGTCGACTGTATTTCTTTCTTTTAAAAAAACGTTTTGTTAATAATATAATGCAATAATTTCCAAACGTTTCACAGGTGTGATTTTTTCCACTTATTAGTAAATGTCTCCATTTTTTTAATACATTTTTTTTTTGTGAAGCTGATCAAGATCACTGAACGTGTCGGAGGTTTCTAAATCACTACTTATATCTCCGATTGCTCATTTAGTTGTTATCTGATACCATACGGGTTTTGAGAATCTTCTTCACTTCAGAATCGGTGTTGCAATTATCCTGCACTCGTCATCAGAATGTTTTACATCCATTCCAAAATTAACAGTATCAAGAAAAATAAGTAAAAAAATTAATTTAAAAAGTAATAAAAGGATGAAATATGTAGGTAGATCATTCTTTCAATGCAACGAAATGACGCTTTGTCTGTTAAGGATATTCTAAAGAGGTAAAATCAGGTTGGCATAGGAAAATAAGGCCGTGCGGATTACTTTAGAATAAAATCAAGCACTATATGTTCCTAATTTTAATCTTGCAAATAGCATTAAGCAAACTCTTATCTAATCATTGGAAACATTTTCGTTAAATATAATTATTATCAAAAGTCGGTAAATTTTTTGGATTTTTTTTATCTGGAGAAGAAGTATTGTGTTCAAGTAATTAAATTATCAGTTTATTGTTTAATACGAGTAAAAATTGTGTATTTATTTTAAGCATATCGCAGAACAATCTTTACTTTCCTTTGCGGTAACAATGTATATCTGTGTACATAAAAAGTAGTCGAAAACTTTGTACTGCATAGTGAATAAAATATGACAACGTATATAAAGTACAAATTGAAAATGGAAAAAGGTTAAAAAACCAGCAAACAGCTGTTTCGGCACTCTAAAATACAAGTGCCATCATCAGTGCATTAAAAACGAAGACAGGTTCACCCGACTAAAACACAGTCGAGGCGAACAATGGAATGAGAGACGAGTTGTAAAAGATATGAGAGCAGTACCGGAAACGATGACGTCAAGGTTACGTCAGAACTCCAGAGGACAGTTGCACTCAGGAGAAAACGTCACGGACAAAAGATAAATCAAATAACAGACTTCCAAACATTAGGAAAAGGGGGAGTGCTAGACAAATCATTGACGATTAAATTAGCATTTTTCCATATGTAATATGACTCCCAAAAATCTAAATCATGAATGGACGAACACTCATGAATAACTTTGGTGGAAGAAAAAATAAAATTATGACCGCAGGACCAACAATGTTGAGCAATAGAGGAGCGTTTGAGATCCTGTTTTTTGACGTAATTTTCGTGTTCTTTTATCCGGAATTTGAGGGATCGTCGAATCTGCCCAATGTAGGCCAATTTGCACTGGCAGGAAACACTGTAAATGCCCCATTTGTCAAGGTTGTGAACAGGGTGTTTAAGCTGTGAAAATTTTAATTTATTAACAGGAGAAAAAGTGACGGAAAAATGAAACTTTAAGATTTTGGCAATTTGTAGACTGATTTTAGGAAAAAAAGGGTAAGACAACGGAACTCGAATAGTTCACAGGAGCAAGTGTTTGATTTTTGTTAGTTGAGCTACATAGCTTCTTATACATGGTATCAATAATATCTGATGTGAATCCCCGATCCACCGCAATACTTCGTAGGTAATTCAGTTCTGAAGAAAGTGAATTGGAATTTGAACAAATGGCTAAAGCACGGTAAATAAAAGATCTAAAAGCAGCCAATTTTTGTTTAGGAGGATGAACGGATAACTTGTGGGGGGGGGGAAGAGAAACAGCAAAGGGTTTACGGAAAACAGTAGTTGTAAACGTATTGTCATGACGAGTAATGGACACATCAAGAAAAGAAAGATGATTACCAGATTCCAATTCAACTGTAAATTGAATATGTGGGTCAATAGTATTTAGGATGGATAAAAGGTTATCAAGGTCACTGACAGACGAGTCCAAAAGCACAAAAATGTCGTCAACGTACCTGACGTAAAAATCAAATTGTATAATTTTAAATAATTTAAGTTCGAAATAGTGCATGTACAAATCACTTAGAATTGGACTCAAAGGGTTGCCCATAGCAAGACCTTCAGTCATCCGGAAAAAATTACCGTCGAAAACAAACGTGTTTAGTTTTAAGCAAGAACGTAATGAATTGCACAATTCTTTGATCTCAAAGTAGGAAAAGTGATGTTCAGTTAATCTCATTTTAAGGCAGTCTAACGCACCTTCAACAGGCACGTTTGTGAAGAGTGATTTCACATCAAAAGAGGCCATTCTATGGTTATTTAACTGAAAAATTCGAAGTTTGCGAACAAAGTCAAGAGAGTTCCGAACAGTAAAACATAAAATTAAAACTAATTAAAATTTAAACTTATAAATTGGCCAAATTTTTAGTTTCCGTTTTTTTCGCCTCTTGTTTCCAGCAACTGTTTTACTGTTCGGAACTCTCTTGACTTTGTTCGCAAACTTCGAATTTTTCAGTTAAATAACCATAGAATGGCCTCTTTTGATGTGAAATCACTCTTCACTAACGTGCCTGTTGAAGGTGCGTTAGACTGCCTTAAAATGAGATTAACTGAACATCACTTTTCCTACTTTGAGATCAAAGAATTGTGCAATTCATTACGTTCTTGCTTAAAACTAAACACGTTTGTTTTCGACGGTAATTTTTTCCGGATGACTGAAGGTCTTGCTATGGGCAACCCTTTGAGTCCAATTCTAAGTGATTTGTACATGCACTATTTCGAACTTAAATTATTTAAAATTATACAATTTGATTTTTACGTCAGGTACGTTGACGACATTTTTGTGCTTTTGGACTCGTCTGTCAGTGACCTTGATAACCTTTTATCCATCCTAAATACTATTGACCCACATATTCAATTTACAGTTGAATTGGAATCTGGTAATCATCTTTCTTTTCTTGATGTGTCCATCACTCGTCATGACAATACGTTTACAACTACTGTTTTCCGTAAACCCTTTGCTGTTTCTCTTCCCCCCACAAGTTATCCGTTCATCCTCCTAAACAAAAATTGGCTGCTTTTAGATCTTTCATTTACCGTGCTTTAGCCATTTGTTCAAATTCCAATTCACTTTCATCAGAACTGAATTACCTACGAAGTATTGCGGTGGATCGGGGATTCACATCAGATATTATTGATACCATGTATAAGAAGCTATGTAGCTCAACTAACAAAAATCAAACACTTGCTCCTGTGAACTATTCGAGTTCCGTTGTCTTACCCTTTTTTCCTAAAATCAGTCTACAAATTGCCAAAATCTTAAAGTTTCATTTTTCCGTCACTTTTTCTCCTGTTAATAAATTAAAATTTTCACAGCTTAAACACCCTGTTCACAACCTTGACAAATGGGGCATTTACAGTGTTTCCTGCCAGTGCAAATTGGCCTACATTGGGCAGACTCGACGATCCCTCAAATTCCGGATAAAAGAACACGAAAATTACGTCAAAAAACAGGATCTCAAATGCTCCTCTATTGCTCAACATTGTTGGTCCTGCGGTCATAAATTTATTTTTTCTTCCACCAAAGTTATTCACGAGTGTTCGTCCATTCATGATTTAGATTTTTGGGAGTCATATTACATATGGAAAAATGCTAATTTAATCGTCAATGATTTGTCTAGCACTCCCCCTTTTCCTAATGTTTGGAAGTCTGTTATTTGATTTATTTTTTGTCCGTGACGTTTTCTCCTGAGTGCAACTGTCCTCTGGAGTTCTGACGTAACCTTGACGTCATCGTTTCCGGTACTGCTCTCATATCTTTTACAACTCGTCTCTCATTCCATTGTTCGCCTCGACTGTGTTTTAGTCGGGTGAACCTGTCTTCGTTTCTAATGCACTGATGATGGCACTTGTATTTTAGAGTGCCGAAACAGCTGTTTGCTGGTTTTTTAACCTTTTTCCATTTTCAGTTTGTACTTTATATACGTTGTCATATTTTATTCAGTATATCTGTGTGTTTGCTTCAAACGGCAGTAATTTTGCCTTAATATCATCATAGGAACGGTTGCTGACATTTGATGTTTCGGCACGTTAATTCGCCATTCTTCGTCCAATAAATATTTTACAGAAATTTTAAATTACGAACATTAATTAGGACTCCATTTACATTCTGAGTGACGGCATCTGGTAATAACATTAAACTTTCAGTAAATAAAATTCAGTATCATTTTGATACGACGTTTTTCGATCAAAAATAAGCTATCGACACTTGAAGAAAAAAAAAACATTTAAATTTCTTTAAATTTTTGTACTTGATCAAATTCCTATGTCCCATCCATGGTTTTGGTATGTTTTAATCAGTGCCACCTATAATATTTCTTCTATTATTTGGGATAGCAATTAAACAAAAACAAGAGATGCGAGCAAAACTTGTATAAAGTATGTATACAAAATGTTTGGAAAATATTCTCTACAATTACACATAAACAGGAATATTATGAAATGATAAAAGTACATATATCTTTATTGTACATTTGAGTCCGCTTAATGGAATAAGCAATTTGCCAAGAAAAATTATTCTAATAAACGGGATATTCCATTATCAGGGATAAAAATAACACACATCAACGGTGTAGTACATTGTAATTTTATTACATTAAGCGGGATATTCTATTATCCGATAATCCATTAAGCGGGCTCGACTGTAATTCCATTAGGGGGAAAAACCTTTTGACCTTGAAAAATAGGGCAGGATGGCTCAAAGTGGGTAGGTCTTCGCGTGCCCCCCCCCCCATTGTGTGTAAGCGGCGATGCATACGTATGTCGTGTTTACATGAACACCACGAGTTTTAATCAGTCCCATGGAAGCAGCAGTGAAGCGGCATGGCGCAACCAGCCTTACAATTTAAAAAAATGATACATTTCTAAAAAAATGAGGTTTTGTAACTTGTGATTTGTAGAAGACCAGCTATTTTATCATTATTATTATTATTATAGTCATTAATATTACGTTATTCTGACACCTTCCACCTACAAATTACGATAGTCCTTTCGTTTGTTACTTTTTAAATTTAAGGTTATAATTATTGGAATAAAAAACCTGCCTTTGGGCAGAGTGGGTCGGGCAAAGTGAGTATAGGATTTAATCATATATTTATTTATAATTTCTTGACTCATGTACTGACTTAGATTTTCTATTTTAATAGGATAAGTATAACTTTAAACAGTTATTTTTTATGATGGTAATTAATTAGTCTATTAGTTTAATCAGTTAGTTCTTCATGTTTTATAAACAAATGTGCTGACTTAAAATTGGATAAGTACAACTGTTTTATATATATATTTTTAAAGGCAGGAAGCTCGTCAACTATTTTAATCATTTATAACTTCATATTTGATTAAAATAGTTTAGTAAATAAACTATTTCAATCAATTGGCAAATGTACCGAATAAAATTAGTTAAGTTTACCCGCTTTGGGCTCCCTGGTAGGCCAAAACGGGTTTTTCAAATGTTTGTAAAGTTTGAAAATAAATAAACATTGGGTTTAAAATAATACAAGAAACATCACTTTTTATCTTTAAGTCCAGGAACCCTGCTAGAAAATAAAACCGAAATTGTTTCGATAAAAGTCTAAAATCTACAATTTTCGAGCGTTCTTCGAAAACCTACCCGCTTTGGGCCACCCTCCTCTAACTGTCGGGAGAAGGTGATAAGATATTTTACTTACTCTTTATTTTTTATCATGCTTCTAATGCAATATATACATAAAAATGAATGTTTATTTGTGTTTCTTTTACAAACCTAGTTCACATCTGATTTTTACCAAATTCCGGAGTTCAATTGATGCTCAGGAGATCACAAGAGGGTGTTTTTCGTCCCCATATACCCCAAAACCGGGGTATACGCATTTTCCTAATGCAAATCCAGTTTTCCTCGGATCTTTGCCAAATTTGGCACAGAGGATTTTTGATGCTCATGAATTCAGATGGAATTTAACGACTCTCCTATTGGGGGGTAAGAGACCCGCAAGGAAATTTTCGCCAGAAAAGAAGTGAAACGGACTGTTTGGGTGTATTAATAAAAATTACCTTTAAGTCAAATAGGATGTGCCTTTGTAAGTATTTATGTGATAGTAGAGCCCTTTTTTGCTTACTGCCATTGTGTTGACTCTAATTGTGAATCAGATATCAAAATAAAAACAAGTAATAGAGGGGAAAATATTTTATTTTATATAATGGCTTCAATAAGTCCTTTTTTTAGACTAGGCTGTTTAATTTGAAACCCTTATGCAGCCGGAATTCATCGTAAGTGTGTAGAAGGCGTAACAGTCTTTACATGCATACAAACTACAGAATTAGGATTCATCAGGTATATAAAACCAAGGCATCGCTGATGGAGGTGTTGACCCCCTCCCCCAACCCCTCTCTGCATGACTGATGCAAAGCATTTCCTGCACCATTACATCAATAAATCTCATCTTAAATCTTCCCATATTACTCACAAATCTCATTTTTAGAGGAATAAATTTATCTGTACCTACACCAAATATTGCCACGAAATCTTCTTACACATAACTCTGAACGAACCAGAGCAAAGATATTTCAAAAGATATTCGCATGTATCTATAAAAGTTTCTTTAAATAAACTTTCGAAACCCAAGGAGAAACATTTCTCCGGACAACACGTGAACTCATCCAGAACTTCTCTTTAAAAATCGTGAAACGCGGTGCGTGATCAAAATACACAGCAAGAAATTCTAGAACTCCAACAATTCTATCCCCCAGGAAAGAGTTATGCACTCTGTTCTTCCTACAGGAAAAGCATCTCTGTGAGCTTGGCCATAAGCAGCAAGAAATCAAGTGTGCGCTGGGCGAGACTAAAGTGTCCAACCTGATACATGCTTAGGTCGGCCGTAAGTAATAGAAGCATGTCTCGACTGTCTGATAAATGACTTTTACGGCTACGTTTAAAACCTTCTTGGAAATGTTCTCAATCAAGCTGCCGAGTTGCAGTTTTCGTCTTTTTGGATGTCTAACTCTTCCCTCTGAGAAAGTTGAAATAGAAGTAACTTTTTAGATTTTAATAAAAATATTTTTGGCACGAAAATAAGGCTCAAATATTTTCAGCTTGGAATAGGAAGGTTCTTGGCATAAAATAAATTTTCACTAGTTCAACCAATGAAATATTTTTAAGGCTTCTGACTATGCACAATATTGCTTACGTTATTTTTGATGTGATATTAATTATTCTAATTGATTTTATTCCAAATCTTCCCTCAGAGAAAGTAGAAATATAAGTTATTTTTCTTTTTTATTAAAAAAATACTTTTAACGCTAGAATAGAGCTCAAACAGTTTATGTATGGGATGAGGAAGTTCATGGACTAAAATAAACTCATTTACAATAGTTTAACAAATGAAATCGCTTCAAGGTTACTAAATACTCAATTATTTATAAGATTTTTGATGATAAATTTAGTAATCTAATTCACCAGAAATTTAGCAGATACGTATTTCTCGTCCAACAACAGATAAATACAACAAGTGTTAATACATTTTAAATTGATGTCATATTCTTTTGCATCAGAAAGTTTTGTAAATATTTGTTTTAACATTAATTTATATTTTACCGAAAAAACGATTTTCAGATTTATGTGTATTTTCTCCTTTTTAAAGCTTTTAATGCATGAAGCTAAGAAAGAAACAATAAAGCAATAGGTAGGTACTTAAAAATATAGCTAAAGACAATATTGTAACCGCTATATAAACAAGCTCTTAAGATAAAAGAGCTTTTTGAAGTAAGAAAATCTTCACAAATATTTGTAAACCATTCAACACCATGGTTAAATTGCAGGTTTCTAAAACACTTTTATGAAGCAAATATATCAATAAGAAAATATATCACCGATATTTTTACTAAATATAAGTTACAAAAACAAGGTTAATTCGCACCGCTTATATTTACATACCACAAATCAGGTCAATATGTGCCATATTGTATTGAAATGGTCTTTCGTGTCATGATGTCGAAACCGTGTTATACGAAGCTTTGAAATAATGTAAATCAATGCAACGTGTACCGTGTTATATCAAATTCAAGTCTTAAGGGATAAAAATTGATACTACCTGAAACTTCGATCCAATAAAACATATAAAGCACGCTATTTACTTCCATGAAATTAAAACCAAATGCAAAACCAGAAGAGGGGGAAAAACAAGAAAAAAAAAGTATATACTTCATTTGCAAAGAATAAAACGCATACTATCAAAAAGGAAATCAGAGAATTTCTGCAGCAATAAAGTTTCTCAAAGCAACAACAACAAACAAGAAATTAAAAAATAAATATTATTTTGCTACAATTTATTTATTTATTGGTAGCAACATTTAGCTTAATGTTATCTTCTACGTTTTTCTTTTTTTTACAGTGAATTGGAAGAAAAATGATGTTTATTTTTCTTCAAAATCAAAATCGTGTGGTATTTAACTCAAGTTTCATACCGTGTAGTATCGAATCCGTGTTATATTAATCGCAAATTACGTGTAATATCAAAACCGTGTAACACCATCTCCCCGCTGAAAGAAAGACGCTTGCACATATACTCCCTACGTTCAAATAGAAAAAAAGACAAACCTATCAAAACTACTTAGAAAGGTCAACAAATGTCAAAAGAATAATTTTGTGCCATTGTCCAGTTTTGTTTCGCTTGAGATTTAAGGTTTGAAATATTTCCAACGACGAATTTTCTATTCCATTAAACAACCATAGCTGTAAATCACTTTCGTAGTGTCAAACGTTCATTTGATTTAAATGTTATTAAGTAATTGACGTCATTAATATCCTCCTCATAATTCCGAAATGTTTCGAAAATAAAAAAGCTTATAAATATAAGTGACTGTTTATTTCCTTTAAAGCTCCGCTTATGTATAGTTTAAATTAATCTGCATAAAACAGTTTTTATCCATATTTTTAGTGTAATGTTTGAAAATTATTTATCCTTTCCGATCCTTAAGTCATCCAAAGAAAGCTTTCCCCGGATGACTTTTCCTCTAAAAGCTCACTCATCTTTGCATTGAAAAGGGGGTTCCTTGTAACCCCGAAATTCTTGTCTGCAGTAATTTGCATTTTTTTGCATTAAAACGTTGGTAATTCATTCATTTCATTTTGACTTACAATTTTCAGCTCCCTTAAAAAGGGAAGCATAGGTTGAAAAAAAAGTGAACTACTTATCGAGACATTCAATGGCGTAACAGGAAATATCCAACGTTGTTTAGCACAAATACACAGATTTCAGAATACACGTGTTTCGGGGTTACAAGGAACCCCTTTTTCAATTCAAAGGTGTGAGCTTCTAGATGTAAAGACATCCAGTAAAAGCAATGAAAATGGACAGCAGACAGTTTAAATATCAAAATAAGCACTAACAAAAGCAAAACAAGACACTCGGCACAAAGGTATTTATTTATTGCTTAATTCAATGGCGGTTTGCTTACACTTAACTTTTGCTGTTCTACAATATATATGCCCAAATCTTGTGCTGCGTACGTTCAGGAATGTTTTAAATCGATATTAATTTCGAAAATTTTAATACCGTATTTGGGGTTACTGTTAATTCTATAAATTGTTTAATTGCTAATGTTTTGTCTTCGCTTTTCACAAAATGTGTAGCAAAAAGTAAGTTTTTCAAATTTCAGTTTTCAACTTGAGTCACAAATTCTTTAGCTCAAAGAAAATACTTTGTAGCTAGCTTTTAAAATGTAATGTTTTGCCGACAGTACGTGCAAAATAATCTCAACGTTAGGTAACTGGTATTAAAATCAGTGTTACATACTTTATGTGTAACACATATAGTAAGTTATTTTGGAAGAGTGAAAGAAATGAGCGCTAGAAAGAAACGAGGTACCACGTTCTAATATATTGTCACAGGATTACTTTTCAAATGTCCATGGAAAAAGATTGTTTTCCGACCAGGTAATTTTATTCCAGCAAAATTTCTCAAACGTTGAATGACTTTTATTTTTCTCATCATTTTTTTAAAAACTTAAGTTTTATTTCCATGTTCAAAATTCCACTGTTACATTTCTAAAGGAATTTGTTGATAAACCAACGTATGAAACTGTTTTTACCATTAAGAGCAATATAGCCTGCTTTCTAGTAATATTAGATTCTAGCAGATTTTGTTCCTTTAAATTCAATGTTCTATTTTTTTTTATTAGCTGTACTTTTTTAACTATACATTTACAGAACAACAATGTTCTTACCATAAAATAGAACTAAATAAATACTTTTATTGTAAATAAATAAGAAAATAAATGATAAATAAGAATAGTCATGATTTAAAATAATTCCAGTTATATATGAATGTATATTCATGATTATTACTTTACTGTGTTTTACCTTCCCACGGCAGAACAATGCAAGTTTAAATTCCCCCCCCCCCCCACTTGATTGCAATAGTTTTACTGCTAACATTAAAATATGGTGTTATTAAATTATTTCTGCAATGAAATCCGTCGTACCCTGATGAATATAGTATTCATCATACATTTAAAAATAAGTAAAAATAAGTACAAATATATTTTAATAAATCCTTTAAAATCATTCATTTACTTAAATTAAAATTACAAACTCCCTCCGTTGTTATTGCCTTTGTTTTGTAGAACTTAATTTTCCGCTAAAAGTTAATATTAACGATTGTTTCCAAACCAAATCTAACTCAATCTGCCTCAACTAGATTATGATCATTTGCAATTACACTTTTATTTCGACTTGGCAATGGAGAGCAGCATCCAGTTGCAACCGCATATCAGTCATTGATCGGTGGTGGGTTGTTGCGGAAGTTTCTGTATTCTCAGGGGTGGATTAGGGGTCGGGAATGCCCTGACAAATGGGTCGGGCGTCAGTAGCAATTACAGTTTGCGCTGCCCCAACAGCACGTGGGGAGGAAGGGCGTCGTTTCAATTTTCAACATCTCGACGAAAATAAAATTTCCGTGCGGCAAAATAAACGACGATTTTAGCGAAACTGGAAACTTTTCGTTGAAAACCGATGTATAAATATTTATGCATGATTGAGGGAAATTCATTCTAGAATTGATTTCGCTGGTTTTTAAAAGTGACGGCTGAGCTAACCTATCGTTTTAATCAACTGTGATAGGAAAGAGCTGATTTACAAAATGTGGGGCAGGGGCTATGGCAAGTGCCTTCTTTTTTACCTTCATAACAAGGAAAGAAATTTAATCTAATTTTTTTAATTATGTAAACCTTTAGAAGGGGTATGAGTAAAAAGTTAGGAAAACTACATTTTCAAAATGCGAAAAGATTTTTTTTTAAATAAAAACTACAGTACATAAAAGGAGAGCAAAGTATTTTTTAAAAGAGCTCGAATCAAAATGTTATTTCTTATGTTTAAACAATATTTGGATATTTAAATGGAAGTAGAAAATTATCACGTTACCGTACATATTAAGTAAGGTGAAAATGTAAATAGTTGTTCTGAAGAAGTAATTTTCTTAGCCTGTTTGTTCGCTCGATCTATCGCTAATCGATTACGTGTGGTCCATACATGCAACTTACTGGCCCGTGATACTGGCTCGCTGCTTCCTGCAACACCAGATCAACTTTGGCATCACGTGGAAGCTGCACGGACTGCTATACCCCCAAGGTTTTACAAGTAAATGAATTTGTAAATACAGCTATAAATAAACTAAATACACATTTTCGCTTTGATCACATTCATGCAATTGATTAACTGTGCTACATATCTTTAAAAAATTCTTAATGCTTAAAGAATAAGACTATGAAATCTTCATAATTGAACGGTGTGATTACAATAAATTACAACAAATTACATTACTCGACATACTAAGCCAAGTGCAATGATATCGTTAATATTTTAAATTAAAGTCATAGGTTTATTTTTATTTTACTTTATTTTTAATAACATTATATTTTCTAGAGTTAAATAGTAGTAACAAAGAGTTTTTCAAGCCATTATTGAAATTTTTTTTCTTTTTTTATAGATTAGACCAAATCTTGATTAAAGCAATAGGAGTGAGTCTACTAATTTTGTGCAAATATTAAATGTATATGTAGAAATATACAGACTTTTAAATTAATTGTTGAGATTTTTCAATGCGACAAATCCGTTTTGCATTAGTATTATTATTGTTGTTATTTCTCTACAAATATAAGATGCGAAAAATATATCTTACGTTCAAGATATTTCAAACTAGATTTGTTGCTAATGTATTCTTCCTTCTAAGAAAATGCCATTCGCATTGAAAACACTGTTAGAATCATTGGGCTGTTTTTGTGTGATTTTTTTTTACTCTCTCTCGCATAAGTTTAATGTTCCAGAATTAGAGAGCATTCACGAACAAAAATGTCGTGCATACATTTCATAAAGCTTGACGTAACTTCAAAATTCGGTGCTGGAATACTTTAATGAACAGTTTTAGCAGCGAAGTTCTTCGTTACAAGTGCCCTGTGTAAAAAAGTCCCTGTGCAGATGGATCAATGCTATTTTGTAAAATAAATTTGAATTATAACACCGTGAGAAATGTTAGAACTTAGCTTGATTCAATCACTTTTTCGAATAAATCGTTAGATATTTTAAATACTTTTCTGTTTCATGAATAATAATAATAATGACGGAATATTCATAAGAGGTGTACAACTTTCGACAATGCTAGATTTAAAATTAATTAAATACCTTTGAGCAGGAAAGTAAAATAAAAAAAATAACGTTTAAATGCTCAAAAATTGTAGAACTCGCAACAGAAAGTGCAGTCTTTTAAATCCGTAAGTTCACTTATTTTGCATTGAAAGAGGGGTTCCTTGCAACCCCGAAAAGTGTTTATGCAGTAATATGCAATTTCTGCGCAATTAAAAATTTTTATTTCTTATCTTATTTTAGCTCTATATTTATCAACGTATGGAAATATATTTAATAAAGATAATGTACAAAATTTAACTCTCAGTGACTGCATAAAAATATCACTTTATTGTGCAATCGTCAAATAAATATACTAAGTGAAAGATTATGCCCCATTTTTTAATAAAAACATTTTTCACTGAACACTAAAAAACACTGAAAGGAAGCGATACATAATTCATAATAACGATAAGCGATTTGACTTGAAAGGCTAGTCTTTTTTTTCGGTTAAAGGCGTAGGAGAATGACGATATGCGAGTTTTGGTGGCGAAAAAATGGTGTAGAAGATTTAACCATTCATAATTTGTTATTTTTGAATACATTCAAAAACTACTTGAGGTTCCCCAAGGTCAAAATTATGCACATATATTACAGCATAATTGATTATAATATAGGTATTTTTACATGGTTTAGTGTGTCACACTTTTCAGCATTCGAACGCATATCATTTAGCCTTAAGTGTTGTTATATATAAAAAAACCGGTACAGTATCTCATGACACATAACGCTGTGTGATAGTAATTTGATACAATTTTTTAAGAACACTACAGTTTGTAACTTGAAAAGAAAAAGAAAAATCTTGAAGGAAATGTAAAGACTTGATGGATCCGTTTTAAGCTGAATTTTTTGAAGCTCTTGTGTAATGGGATGCGACTAAAAAACGTGGTGAGGAAATAAAAAACATAGCTAGTTGCCTTTTGATAGTTTTTTTTAATCGTTAGGTGATGCATCATCATTACGCTTAATAGATCATTAGGACCAACGATTAAGCGTTCCCTTTTTTTTTTCTTTTTGGCTAAGTTCCTCTGCACTAATTCGTTCTAAAATTATACGCCACACACTTAAATCTTTTTTCCGCAGATGGATTTTTTAAACTTGTGTAAAAAAACAAAAGAAAAATTGTTGATTCTCCTTTCTGTTCTTGAGTCAACTCAATGGGATTTCAGTTAAAGTTTTATGTCGGAATACACCACACGATATCTATAAAAGCGATTTGAAAACAAAGGAAATTGTAATTAATTCACACCACTCAACATATAGTTGGCACCAGTTTTTCTAAACATAACACAGCTCACATTTTAAATATTTGAAACACCTAGATATCAGAAACAACCTTAACTAGTCATTTAGGGTAACTATGATCTTGTGATGGTGTGAAGTGCAAAGGAAAAGCTTTAAAAAAAGGGGTAGAGGAGTATCTTGCATCCTCTTTCTGGCATAGCTTAAATTTACTCTAAATAGCTGGCTAGATTTAAGCCAGGTTAATAGCTCATTTGAAATGAGTTCAATAATTTATAAGTTGTAATTTTGAATCACTATACAATAGATTAGGGGTGTTTTTTTCCATAAAACCAACATATAGTATAACAACGCTTTCAAAATATCAGTGTGGCAGTCTATAATGTAAACATTGTTGCTCAAAGGAACCCTGGATGACTGTAGAGTAATCGAAAGTTTAAATCTGTTTACAATAATGTCAGTTCCGTCTTAAATGTGTGGCAAAACTTGAATTTTAGGATAATTGTGGCAAAAACCTCGAGAACATCTGTCCGTGCATCAGAATTTCTTTTCTGAAGCATGTTCCTAACATTCAAGTCTATATTTAATCTCGTCTGCAGTCAGAAGGAGCCGCCGTTCCTCACTTGCACACAATAGAACTCCCGCGATACTTCTGGAGAAATAAGGACTCCACTATCAGAAAATCGGCGACCGCTTCATAAATTTCCAAGTACTGAATGATTCGGTAGGATATCGGAATGGTAAATGGCCAGGACTCGCAGAGAAGCTGCAGATTGAAAAGCACAATAGAATTTTTCCCCTCACATTTCAAATGGGCTGGGATCAACCGCGCTTCGCTCCCCAAATGCCTGAAGGAAGATAGGTTTTTTTTTTTCCCCTACATAGAGTATAAAAGGTATGGCGACAAATGGGGAATAAAAAGATAAATTTTAAGTTTTTGTTCCTTTTTCGCCTGATCATAACGTCAAGTAATAAAAACAGAATAGCTTTGATACGTGTGGAAAAGACCAATGATCTCAAAGTAAAATTTTTCTTCAACTTTTGATACAATATTTTTCAAAAGCATACAAAGTAATGCGAGCTCAAAATTTCACTCGGAACTGAATTATTGCTTATAGTTCATCTTTCTCCTTCATATCGATTGCAGTTTCAGATGAAATGTAGTACTCAGATTCTAATGCAGGACACAACGGGTATAACTTTAAAACTGCTAACTTAACAAAAAATGCTTAAAAAAAGTCGTTTCGGTGTTAATAACATTATTGTGCTTTGAAATAAAAGAATTTACCTGCAACTAAGAAGTAGTTTTACATGGGTCGGTTCGCGTATCAAATACTGTTTGAAAAGTACTGCATTTATGAATTGAGTTTTATGAATTATTTTAAGCTTTGATAATACACCCAAACCTATTTTTGTGCGATTATTTATTTTTTTTGAGCAATCACGATTGTTTATTGCTTTCATTTGACTGTTTTGATGTGCTATCATTTTATTTTCCCACCAGCACCCTCTGCAGCATCACCATCGACCGGCTCCTCACGATGCTGCTCCTATAGGGAAAACCGTCTCCAGGTTGCGTCCATATACTACACACACACGCACGCATACACACACCTACACACACACACACACACACACACACACACACACATATATATATATATATATATATATATACATACATACACCTACACACATACACAAACACATACACACACGCATACATACAAGACACCCACACAAACACACTCACACACACACCACACACACTCGTGATTGCGAAAAACATAATTTGAATTCAAGATGTCAAAATTCTTTTTGTGCGGTATGCGAAAATTTCAGTCAGATTGGACTGCATTGGCGAAATTATTTATAAAACGAGTGCGAGGTATTATCTTCAAGTGACGACAGGAGCATCCCGATGGGAAGTCATTGTGTGTGTGTGACCTAGCCCCAAATATCCTTTTTCGAGAAATTTTGTCCAACTGTTCGGCAAAATTATCATCACTTAGTTTATTTTGATTTTGTTTAAAGATAACTTTTTGGGCTATTTTCTACCTGAGACTTGTTTTATGCGATCCCTATCCACCGCAAAGAAAAAAAAAATATTTTTTTCAACTGTGTTATGAAAACAGCTTTTTATAGCTACTCGTCTTTTTTTTTTTTTTTTTTGGCGATTTTTTTTATGTGGACCCTATCCTCCGCATAAAAACAAGTCTGGTTGTATGTAATTTGTAAATCGAAAATTATTCGAATTCAGTCTTGAATAGTTATATTTAGAAGATATTATTTTAAAAAATACTACAACAATTAAAATTATTCAGGCTGATTTTGAACCACAGTTTCTCCATTTTGAACTACCCAACTTATATTTTAATTTTATTGCACTTTTGTAAGAGAATAAAGAGTAAAAACTGAAGGCATTTCTCTTTGGCCTTAATATGAAATAAACCTATTGTGATTGTATGAGCATCAATTGTTGAATATTCATTGCACATGATTACATTCATAAGTAAGTTGTAATGGATACAAAATAGGACTCGGATATGATGCCTGCCTTAACAGGTATTTTACTGGTTAATATCAGATGTTTACTTGTGTTACTAAAACGGCTAACGTAAACTTTAAATCTAAAGCAGTTCTTTTTGATAGGGAAGGAGTGTTGGAGCTACTAACATGGTAAAAGAGAGGAGAGCAATAAAAGGAAAATACCAAAATCTATTCTCTGAGTTCGAATGCTGATGCAAAACGAGCAAAAGCATTAAGTTTAATTTAGCGACCTAATATTTTAACGATGTTATTCACATTATTTTCCTTTTGAAGTAAAAGTGTTGAAATAATTACTAATTGTCTGGCTTATTTTTATTCAATTAAAAAGTAATTTATTACTCACACTAAAAATGGATTATTTATCCTTTTTCCCTTCTCTTTGGAGGTTTTCATTTGAAAGCCTCATTAATGTGATACGGTCAAACTTTTACTATTTACAAATTCTTCTTATTAATATATTCGAATTCGGAAAGCATAGGATTGTAGACAAGTTATTACGGACGCGTCAAATGCCTTCAAAAATATTAACACAAACTGAAGTTTCGCTTCTAGCTTAATCTTCTAGTATAATTAGATATATTAAGATGCCTCGCATGGCAAATTTTCTCAAATTTCTGAAAATAAGTTGGGTTTCAAAGTTTAACATCTTCCATCGGATACAGAAATTTTTGAAACTGATTGCTGACTAGGAGATCACTTGCTAGAAAATCGACAGATGAAAAATAATAAACGGATCATCTGTAAGGATAGTTCGTGCTTTTGTTATTAAACAATGTGCTGTTGGATGCCTATTTTTGTCATATTTTCAGAATTAAAACAAATTCCACGCTATGTGAATTATGTGTGTAAAATTAGATGGTTTTTCGGCAACACATTTTATTAGGTATATTGTAAACTCCCGATTATCCGCGGAACTGAGGGGCACAGGTCGAAAATCGCGGATAACCCGAGAAATGTTTAACGTGAGGGATAAAGCATCAAAAATTGTCCTTGCTTAAAAATGATTGTATTATACATAAAACATGATACAGTGAAAATAGGTACGGTATTAAAAATCATTGCTAGTGTATGGAATGACTTTAAAAGATTAATAATATTTGCCAACATTTAAATTACAGCTAAAACAATAATAGTGTATGTAAAAAATCCACGTAAAAACGAAAAAAGGATTGAAGCAGTAACTAGAGTAGATCTAAAAATCAGGTGTCACATTGTCAGGTTTTGGTGACTTTTGAAGGTTTGATGACATTGGACGGGAAGAGGAAGAAAGAAACAGGGAATATCTACTAGTAGATTTTTAAATGTGTGCTTTTATCTACTTCCAGTTAATCATCGCAGTTTTTTTTTAAGTATGAAAGGTCGCGGATAATCAGCACGCGGAAAATCGGGAGTTTACTGTAACCACAACAAAAGTTTCGGGACTCGTGTTTTGCTCCTGCGCTTTGTAAATACAAAGGATTTATTAAAAGAAGTTCATTTGCTCAAGAATTATTCTCCCGAATTTCTGTAGCTGTTGTTCCCGGTTTAAAACGCAACGTTACTAAATTTTGTAAACTACAACGTTACTAAATTGCTATACATTACAAAACTTTCAACCAGGGTAAGAAATATCATCACGCAGAGCTTTTACCTTACTTAACATCACAAAATCAATAGTTTATTAGAATATTGTAAAAACATTTATTTCTCCACCACCAGCATCACATACCCTTTTCCTAAAATTTATAAAAATATAAATTGCAACTACGACTTCCATTCCACTTTTATATTCCCTTCATGAAGTTCATATCCAGATATGCTAGAAACTGGCGTTAAGGGAAAATTCAAAGTTTAAACGAATTCCTTTTTTACTGCAGCAAAAATGACTTCAAATAAATATAGCACCTTCGAGGGAATGCGAAATTCTACACATTCTTCGACTTCATCGAAAGGAATAGCATCCGAGTGAAGCGTTAACTGCTGGAGATATTCCTCCATTTGAAAAAAGTGGGCAAAAACGCACTTTTTGCCTTATCACCCCTTTGCAAGACTGGCAGGAGTAGCTAGTTGTTAAGAAGAGGCCGTTAGCTCGGCTGAATGGCAGCAGCAGAGATAACGGTTACTTGACTGAATTTTGTCTGACAAATGTATCATAGTTTTAAGCAGTAAAAATGAACATTAAACCTGGTGTCGACATTTATATCAGAGAATCGGTTTGGATGCTGCTCTTTCCCTATTCTTTTTGCTTTCTTCGTGATTTTTTTTCGAAATGATTGTGGTTGATATAATGTTTAAGTTAAACAAGGATTTATAACTTGTGTTTCAAAACAGGTATAGATTCAAATTTGGGATTTTAATGGAAGTAATTAATATGGTAGTTTATTGTTTCATATTTTATTTTTATGACTGCTTTTTTAAAAAAAGAACTTTAAAACAAAACAAAAAAAAAAACCGTTTAATAGTTAATAAATTAAAACAAATTTTGAATGTGTTACAACTTTTAATTTTCAACAATCCTTTTACGCCTATTAGCTATGTTTTAGAAAAAGAAAATATAAGAAGTCGTATAAAAATACCACGGAAGGCTAGTGATGAGTTTTTACAGCGCATTGATTTTTTTCTGAGTTTTCTATGTCTTTTTTCTCTATTTATTTCATAATTTTATTTATTTTATTATTTATTTCCATATGATAAACATTTTTAACAGACTTCTTCCTTTCAGACTTAGCTTTTTATAAAAATTAATATCAGTACTAATCAATTGAAAATTATGAAAACTGGGAATAGGTTTAGATTTCAGCGTTTACAGTGACATCAAAATCTTTAATTCTTTAGGTATAACTCGAACTAATAGAAACTCAGTTTCCATACTTAAAGCTGCGTTAAAATGAAACGCACCAAGTTGGAAAAATGGTAAAAAGGATAACATTTTTGGGATAAGCAACACTAAATTTTCGTCATTGACCGAAAAAATCATCGCAACCGTTAGTCCTAGATATATACTTCCAATTGCAAAAATGTTTAAAATCAGATGCAGAGTTAAGATATTGAAAGTTTGAACTAAAAATAAAAATAAGTCAAAAATACAAAATTTACCTTTTTATAGGTCCTAGGTTCCGTAACTTATGTTCATGCAAATTTATTTTACAAACACTAAAGTGAGCTGATGAATATACTTGTTAATTCAAAAATAATTCACTTTGTTTGAATCATAACTTAACACAGTTTAATATTATTTTATTAAAGTTGTACACTCAAAACTGTTTTTGTGGGTCTTTTTTGTGTGATTTATTTTTGTGCATTATGAAAATTTACATTAAATTGGAACATAGTTGACGGAGTAATTTATAAAACGAATGCGAGGTAGTATCTTCAGTTGACGAAAGTGATTTTTAAGCAGTTTACCTCTAAAAACTTCGTGTATTGTCAGACTGCGAAGGGTATTAGTTATACGTTTCGAAAAGTTTGGTATGTGTAAAATGAATACACATGTAAATGAAATATATATATATAAAAAAAACAAAGGTTCGCGTGCATGTTTTATAAATCAGACTATTAAAAGGTTTTTTGAAAAACCACGTAGTTGCCGCGTATTGATTTCTTTAAATAAAGTAGTTCCTTATTAAATTATCTCGTTTCCAATGCATTGTAATTAGAGTATAACGTTAGGATTAAACTTAAGGTACATTTGGCACACGATAAATAAAAAATGTAGTCGAACAAAGTATGGAAAAAAATAAATAGAATAATTCTGTATTTTATCTTATATTTTGTTTCATTGTTGTTGCTTAGAAAATTTTTATTGCTATAGAAAAGCTCGGATTGTTTTTCTGATAGCATGCGTTTTATTCTTGGTCAAGAAATTTAATGAAGTTTTTCCTTGTTGTTCATAATAGTTTTAATTTGCGGTATATAAAATAATTAAGTTGTGTTGTTTTTAACAACTTTAATTTGATCAGTTAGCCATTGCATGTTTTGGTTGCTAGTTTTCGTCTGTACTTTCTATCAAGTCGAAATTTCAGAGATTATAAAATGTGCACTTCACACTTGGTTTCGATATAACGCGGTATATATCCCTTGATTCAAATTATTTCTCAGTCTCGTATTACAAGTTTTTGATGTAACACGAAACACGGTTTCGATACAACACGATTTATACTGTCATGATTTTTACTATGTACACGATTAATTAGTTAAAAAAATTAAGTACAAAAGTTATTTATAAAAAAATGTCTTATATAGCGCGGTTTCGATACCACACGGAACGAATTAACCATGTTATACGTGAAATACCTGTATTTTCCTCACGTTGTTTCTTTGAATGAGACTTTCACAGTTGATGTTTAAAAGGTACTTACATGTTTAAATATCGTCACCTCAGAGCATCAGTAGGATATCTTAGTGCTATTCTTGGGATTAAATGTCTTAATGTTGCTCTTAGGCGACGATATATAGAATATTTTTTACAAGTGCGAAAATTTTTGTGGATCGTAAGATAATTTAAATATAAAATTAATTGAAATTGCTATATATTATTTTTAGTAAGAAGTTTTTTAAACTAGTCAATCATCAGCTCTTTATAAAGAATTTCGTTTTTAAATGCACGCTTTTTTTCTTCAGTACATTTTTCTTCTTTTAAGCTGAAAAAAAGGAGCAATAAAAACATATTTTCATTTTAAAATGCACTCTGCTTGAAATTAAATTTAGGGAAAACCTCTTAAAAGAGGCATTTTCAACTT